>NW_027171650.1:415000-427500 GCF_036898095.1 Palaemon carinicauda
CCAAAGGCAAACAAGTCTCTGAACGAGTAAGGCTCCTCCTCCTCCTCCTCTGTACAATATTGGCCCCGAAGTACCTTCTGAATGGCGAGCAGCCTCAAATGAAAGTCTATCTATGACGTCATGGTGAGCCTAGGAGGTCTGAAAGCTGATAATGATGACCATCCCATTGTTCTTCTTAGTGTGCCTAAACTACCTAATGGGTTGATCTCTCGAAATTGCTTGCACATTGATCTGAAGAAAAAACACTGCCTGCCATTATGATGTAAAATCTGAGTCCGATGTCTATTTTGGCCCGTGAAGTCATCGCCAGAAAGGATAGAAGTCCTTAGTGGTCGCCTCAGATATATACCAGTGATGGCTACTTTATTCTCCTGAAAGATATATTACATTAGCATTGCAGTCGTATCTAAGTCACCAAGCCTCTTTCTTGAAGAGAGAAGGAGAGGACGCTAGCTAGAGCTTGGTTTGTTTTGATCTTGACTCTCCATCTTCTTCTTCTTCTCGTGATTATGAGTTAGCTATTTTAAGACCGAACTCGCAGTGTGTGGTTCAGAGTTATGCCACCATTTAGAGCCAGCGGACTCCACTGATAGGGTGTTTACGTTGACACTGATATGGCAGGGGGGAGGGGTGGTAATCCTGGGACAGGGATCCCGGTGTTCTCTTCTGTAACCGCCACCGTTCTAGGAGAGGGCCAGGTGTGGTCCGACAGCTAGATTAAAGGATAGAGGTCCCTCTTCATTATGAATACCTCACATTCTAGTTTCCCTATACGGCAAGAGTGACCTACACTATCGCTTTATTCTCTCCTTACACCCATCTTCTCCCCCCACAACCCCATGCCCCCTCCCTTCCTCTCCAGAAGCTTATTGATTAGAACAAACTCGACTTGACTCAAAATATGACGGGGTTTATTTCTCCAAGCATACGATACCTTACATATAATTTAGATCAAGGAAAAAAATTAATCAATTAGGCTTTTACAAACAGACAAATTTTGAATAATATAAATTAATTAAACTGGAATAAATGCGCGTTAAAAGCTCTAGAAATTAAAAGAAATACAATAAGTAAAAGTTCAAATTTTGAATAACAAAACCTCTAGAAATTGAAAGAAATGTAACAAGTACACGTTAAAATTTTGAATAAAAAGGCTCTAGGTTTATTTTTAAATGCATTAAGTACTACTATCACAAACATGTATTATCATCATTGTGATAATGATGATATCAACAATAATTATAATAATCACCATCCGAAAGGGAATTATACGAGGGTAAGTCAATAATTATCTCCACTGAAATACTAATACTATTAAAATTACCACAAACAAACATTATTATCATTATGATAAATATTATCATTGTGATAAATATTAGCGATAATTATTATAATCACCAACTATTTGATAGGCATTTATACGAAGGTAAGTCAATGAATATCTGCACCTCGTAGATATACAAATTATGTTGGAATTTCCTTTTTTTTTTTTTTTTTTTGAAAAAGAGAGAATCAATTTCCTTGGCCATTATAGAGAGATACCTAACCTAAGTAACTTGGAGGCTGAGCTAAAGCAAGATTTCTTACAGCATATTTATGTCAGTGGTACAAACGAATATATTTTCTCCTTTGATCTGTAATCAGGGGATAACTTTTTTATTTATTTATTTATTCATTTATTGATTATTATTATTATTATTATTATTATTATTATTATTATTATTATTATTATTATTATTATTATTATTAGATTTTGTTGTTGTTGTTGTTGTTGTTGTTGTTGATGGTTCTACAGTACACTTCATCGAGACTCGCCTGGTCAAATAGAGCTGAATATGAAAGTACAAATTACTTAGAGAAGTCTTAAGGTTTCAAAATGTTGCGAATAATTTTCGCCATAACTTCTCTGTCAATATTTGAAGTGCAATATTTAATTTCAAATGCCTAATTGGTAATCCGTTAGATTTCTATTTTGTTTTACTATTTTATTGAAAATTTAAATATTTTGCGCCAGTGACTTTGAAAGTTCGCCAAATTAATCTCAAGCAATCATTCAAATAGAGATAAAGTTCAGATTCATAATTAGTTTGATATTTACGTAGTTTACTTCTCTCTCTCTCTCTCTCTCTCTCTCTCTCTCTCTCTCTCTCTCTCTCTCTCTCTCTCTCTCTCTCTCTCTCGAGTTGTATCTGTGTGCCGGTGAGTGAATACACTTGTGCGACCCTAAAAATATCCTGATTTAACGCGGATAACAAAAGGCTATTGAGTCCAATATAGCTACAAGTTTTCGTGAATAGTCGGTGATTAGTTTGAGGTCAGAAAAGTGGGATAAAACGTCGGCATAGGATAGTTATCTTGTGAATTACTAAAAATCTGATCAAGATGGCTCTCTATAATACAGGCAAGGCTTGGAGGGACATTGCTGCAGTCAGCAAAAGTAAATTCTATGAGTTGGCGAAACAAGAGCTCGGCCGTCTGATAATAGAGGTCACTAGTAACTTCAACCAGTGCGACGGAAAAATATTCGCAGACATATTGAAACAATATGATCCAATAAACTGGAGCAAATCTGCGGAAAACATCAGCAAAATAATAGAAGAAATTCCAAAGAAGATCCAAGTGATAAAGAGACTTATAAAGAAAGTTTACATCAATCAACACATTCCATCAAAAACAATAAGAAGTCCAATATGGTGAATATACTGATTGATGCATTGGGAAAAAGAATGCCAAAATGGTGTAATACATGTAAGATATGGTATTCCATTAATAATCCTCAACAACTGATTAGAAAATGTGATGCCTGCCATGTTCCAACACACCCTACATGTGCTGAAATACAGCAAAAAATAAAAAATAGAGACACAAAGGTATTCTGCTCAACATGCTTAGTCTGGATAGAAAATATAATTAAGTCGAGACTAAATCTGCTAATAGTTGAAGATAAAGAAGAGGAAGAAGAAGAAGCAGAAGAATAAGAAGAAGAAGAAAAAGAAGAAGAAGAAGAAGAAGAAGAAGAAGAGAAAATGAACAGGATATGTGTAAGGATGCAGAGGAAATCATTGATATAACTTATGATGCCATCCAACAACATACTTATGAAGAAATAAATTATCATATGGTATCAAATAATAGACCCAAGACACTCTACCCGCACCTACATACTTTTAAGGAAGAGCAAGAACAGGAAAAAAAAGAAAAGAAAGATATAGTCTGCAATTTTCTGAAAAGAGGGAATTGCAGATTTGGTGAAAGATGCTACTACAAGCATTCAAAGATATACCATAATTATGAAATATATGGTAAATGTGCGTATTTAGACGGATATGGAGACGAATGCAGAGATCTCAATCCTAAAAGAAGGAAAAGGATGCAGTTTCAACAAAAAATGATGATATATGCATCCTGCAACCATGAATGAAAGTAAGAAAACTCAGCAACCTGAAAAGAAAAATGAAAGCAAAAATGAAACAAAAAAAGAAACAAAAAAGCAGGCCGCGTATATACCGCGCTATGCATCAAAGGCCCCAAGATATGATGCCTTTCAACCCAAACCTGCACATTTAGAGCCCAACTACAAAGAATGCATCTATAATGCCAGGGGTTGGTGCAGATATGGGGATAATTGCAGCTATACACACAAAAATAAATATGAAGGCGAAAGAGCAAATATAATAGAAAAGTTGGATTTTTTAATGGCAGAGTTCCTGGAAATGAAGAAAAGAACATCATATCAGAACAGGAAGGAAGCATGGGAGAATCCATATTATTACCAATATTAAATAATGGGAATGAAACACAAACCATAATAGTGATGAATGTACAGGGTTTAGTCACAAGTAACTCCAAAAGGAAAATATAGTTCTTAGAAGAACTAACCCAAATTGAAAAAATAGATATATTAAATATAAGTGAAACATGGTATTCCCAAGAGACTGGCAGTGATGACCAGATAAAGGGTTTCCAAACCTATAGATCAGACAGAACAAATAGGAATCAAGGGGGAACTGCAATAGATGGAAGAGACATAAATCAAGGAAAAGTCTGTGAAAAATACAGCAGCACAGAATGTGAATTGATTGCGGTAAAATTTGAATTTGAAAAACTAGTGAATATTGTAGTTTACAGACCCCCAAATACTAAGGAGTTTGACATAATTATAGAAAAAATAGATGATATATGTAGAAACCATAAAGACTGGAATATACTCCTATCCGGAGATTTTAACTTTCCTTTCGTGGATTGGAAAGAATGGATAGTAGAAAGTGGTTGTATGTATAAATATAAAAGAGAGAGTAATAGTAGCGCAGAAGATAAGAGCCAATTTGAAAAGCTTCAAGATATGCTATTAGAACATAATATGCAACAAATAAACCACATTCCAACAAGAAAGGAAAATGTCCTAGATCTAGTATTTGTGAATGAGGTGAATTATGTTAAAGAAATAATAGTGTATAACACGGGAATTTCAGACCACAATGTCATAGAATTAATAGTCCATTCCAAGGCAAGTGATCCCAGAATTAATCAAAGCACAAAACGTTGGGATGGATATGGAAAATATAATTTTTATAGTAAGAATATAAAATGGTCAAAAATAAATGAAGAACTGAATAAAGAATGGAAAAATGTATTTATAAGTGATAATATACAGGTAAATACGGACATACTGTACAAAATACTGGAGAAAATTGTTGAAAAATATGTACCGAAAAAAAACAATAAACAAAAGATATGCATACCAAGAGACAGAAGGATCTTATTTCAGAAAATTAGAAAGTGGAAGAAAAATCTTGCAAAAGAAAAAAAATGTGTGGAAAATGATGGAAATAAAATGTAAGATAGAAAAGGCAGAACAAAAGATTATGCAGTCGAAAGAAAATGAAAAAAGGGACTTAGAAGAAAGGACACTTCGAAATATAAAAAAAAAACCCAAAGTACTTTACTCCTATGCAAAAAAGATAAATAAAGGGATATTAAAAATAGGCCCTCTAAGAATTGGAGAACGGTTAACTAATAAAAAAAGGAAATATGCAACATATTAGCAGAAAAATATAAGAGTGAGTTCACGTCAAGAATTGCGAATTAGAATAATGAAACAGAAATGAGAGAAGAAAATAGTGAATATCTAACAGATATAGATATTAATGAAGCAGATATTGTCAAGGCTATAAACAAAATAAAAAATGGATCGGCAGCCGGACCACATGGAGTTCCAGCGATTTTGTTAAAAAAAACTGCAAACACTATCGCGAAGCCGCTTGCAATACTGCTAAGACAAAGTGTAGATATGAGCGAGATATATGTTAAACATAAATTAGCTTATATAACCCCTATCTTCAAAAGTGGATCAAGACTAGAGGCAAGCAATTATAGACCTGTTAGTCTAACATCACATATTATGAAAGTGTATGAGAGGGTAATGAAAAAGAAAATAATGAATCATTTGGTTAAAAATAATTTGTTTAATATAGGTCAACACGGTTTTGTTCCCGGAAAAAGTACACAAACCCAACTGATAGCACACTATGAAAACATATACAAAAATATGATAAATGAAAGACACAGATGTGATCTATCTAGATTTTGCAAAAGCCTTTGACAAGGTAGACCATAATATATTAGAGAAAAAAATGAGAAAGCATAATATTGTGGGAAAGATAGGAAAATGGGTAAAAGAATTCCTGCAAAACAGAAAACAGATAGTGGTTGCAAATGACGAGAAATCAGATGAAGCC
Organism: Palaemon carinicauda; assembly: GCF_036898095.1. Classification (NCBI taxonomy): domain Eukaryota; kingdom Metazoa; phylum Arthropoda; class Malacostraca; order Decapoda; family Palaemonidae; genus Palaemon; species Palaemon carinicauda. Next base: position 420,739 of record NW_027171650.1, read on the forward strand.
CAGGTAATATCTGGCGTGCCACAAGGTACGGTATAAGCTTCACTGCTGTTTGTTATTATGATGTTATTATAGTGAGAAGTTTCGCCGATGACACAAGAATAAGTAGAGAAATTACTTGTGATGAAGATAGGAACTCACTACAAAGAGATCTAAACAAAATATATGAATGGGCGGAGATAAATAGGATGGTATTTAACTCCGATAAATTCGAATGAATAAATTATGGAAACAGAGAAGGAATGGTATATGCATACAAGGGACCTAATAACGAGACAATCACAAACAAGGAATCAATTAAAGATCTTGGTGTAATGTTAAATAGGAATATGTTATGCAACGACCAAATAGCAACACTGTTGGCTAAATGTAAAGCAAAAATGGGAATGTTATTCAGACACTAAAACAAGAAAAGCTGAACACATGATTATGCTTTACAAAACTTATGTACGTAGTACACTCGAGTACTGCAATGTGATATGGTACCCACACTACCAAAAGGATATTGTGCAAATAGAGAGTGTACAAAGGTCCTATACTGCTAAAATAGAAGAAGTTAAGGACCTTGACCACTGGGAAAGACTACAATTTTTAAAACTATACAGTCTAGAAAGGAGAAGAGAACGCTACATGATAATACAAGCATGGAAGCAAATAGAAGGAATTACTGAAAACATCATGGAGCTAAAAATATCAGAAAGAGCAAGCCGAGGTAGATTAATAGTGCCAAAAAATATACCACGAAAACTAAGGAAGGCGCACAGGACATTAATCCACTATGCACCAGCATCGATAATGCAGCGACTATTTAATGTGCTGCCAGCTCATCTAAGAAACATATCAGGAGTGAGCGTAGATGTGTTTAAGAATAAGTTCGATAAATACCTAAGATGCATCCCAGACCATCCAAGACTGGAAGATGCAAAATACACCGGAAGATGCATTAGCAACTCTCTGGTGGATATACGAGGTGCCTCACACTGAGGGGCCTGGGGGAACCCAAACAGAAAATAAGGTAATAAGGTAAGGCTCTCTCTCTCTCTCTCTCTCTCTCTCTCTCTCTCTTCTCTCTCTCTCTCTCTCTCTCTCTCTCTCTCTCTCTCTCATTTAATCGTGATTAGACATACCGAGAAAGAATAGTCACCATAATTAGTTTAATATTTGCGCAATTCCCCCCCCCCCTTCTCTCTCTCTCTCTCTCTCTCTCTCTCTCTCTCTCTCTCTCTCTCTCTCTCTCTCTCTCTCTCTCTCTCTCATTTAACCGTGATTAGACATACCGAAAAAGAATAGTCACCATAAATAGTTTAATATTTGCGCAATTTTATTTTTTTTTCTCTCTCTCTCTCTCTCTCTCTCTCTCTCTCTCTCTCTCTCTCTCTCTCTCTCTCTCTCTCTCTCTCTCTCATTTAACCATGATTAGACACATACCGAAAAAGAATAGTCACCTTTCTTAATTACCATTTCGTGTTCGAAGCAGCATTCTATAACACATCGCCCTGACACCATTACAATCTAGAGAATGCGAGGCCCAAATAGGTAAGAATGTAACCTATCCCTCTAAGACAAACAGACGAATTAACAAAAAAAAAAATAGAATAGAAAACATTATGTAAATAATTTAATTGTTATTATTTATCTGGAAACTAACTTTTCATTTTAATAACACGGTTGCACGTATGCCCGGTATGTAAGGCAACAGTCTTTAGGTGAGTGAGCGTTATGTTTGAAAATGATGTAGTTTCATGTTTAAATAGAATCAAGGAAAATAAATAGCATAAAGTGGGCTGCCTACTGTATGTAAGTGTATAGTTACAATGCAAACAAGGTAACTGCATCATTGCAATCAAAATTATATGGCTAAATGTCAAATTATGCGATTCGGAAAATATAACGGGAATTGAGTTAATATGAATTAAAAGGAGCAATACAAAAATATGAAAAGAATAGACATAGAATCTTAGGTACTCCCAACGATCTTTTGTACAATTCATGTAAATTATAATTAATTTTTCTTTAAGACTCTTCAGTACTAAGGTGAATTATTTATTAAAAAGTAGAGAGTAAATTCACCTGCTAATAGTTATCTTTTTTTAATACATGCATGTTTTCTAAAAAGATAATGATACTGGAGTAGAATCTATCTTTCACTTCCTTTTCTTAATATATTATTTATCCCTTAAGTTTTTATTTTCAGAAGTAAAGATTTATGTAACAGATATATCTTCTATCTTCCACTATTATTTAAAATACAGTATATTGTTTAGTTTATTTCTCTTAATTATTTATTTCTGATAAAAATCTGCAAAAAAACAATTTTTGTTGCCAGAATTCTAAATAGATTTTGTTTAATTTTATTAACTATTTTATAAGTTACAAATAAATTCCATTTACTTATAAAGCAAGTTCAAAGTTTATATTTAGCGGATTATTGGTTTTATTCAGAACTAGTGTACGTGACCCGTCAAAAATGATGGTTAAATATTTAGATAGATATGCACACACATGCACCCCCTCCTACCAGAGGATGACTACTCCTCCACACCCGTGTGACGGGGACAGCTAAGTGTAACCCAAAAGATATACGTACATATACATTATATATATGTATATATATATATATATATATATATATATATATATATATATATATATATATATATATATATATATATGTATACACACATATATATATATATATATATATATATATATATATATATATATATATATATGTAGTCAGACACTTCTTGCTCCTTATTATATAAAGGGGAATAATTCTTTACTCAAAAAATGCCATATAAGACGAGATCTGGAAGGAAGACTATATAAAACCAAAAGGAATTAATTTTTTTCTTGTAAAAATAGTTTCTTTTAACAAAAACTTGGAGACATTTAAAAAAAGAGAAAGTGATACCGAGTTCTTATCAGACAGTAGTTCATCAACGGCAAGAGAAAGTGGAAGCGGTTTATATATATATATATATATATATATATATATATATATATATATATATATATATATATATATATATATTGTCAAGTTTTCACTCCACTATTGTACATATTGAATATTATAAACTGTTTTTAGTATTTTCTTACTTTCTTTATGCACGCCCTCTGTTGATTGCTTTCTTCACTTTCATCCTTCCTTGTCCAGAGCAAAGTCTCTTTTCTCATTATTCCTCCTTTATGTTCTTCATTTTGTTTACTTTGGTACTTCAAATTTCTTGTTAAGTTAGGTGTATTCTTCCTGTTCTGAAGACAGTGTTCGTGGCTCTTTCTCCTATTACTAAGTGTATTTTGTTATTTAGATATGTTGAATTGTGTTGAATTGTTGAACTATTTGCCATATGTTTAATTATTATAGTGAAGTGTTTTGTTGAAACTATTTCGTTCATGTATAAGTGTTAAGTAATTCATGTTAATTTGTATAATTAGTAATTAATAATTATAATAAGAGATTGCTGATTTTCGTTCACCCGACCATGGTTTCGCACAGTTTGGATTTTATTTTGGTGGAATATTATTTTTATTATGCTTCTTACTGAGTGTTAGCTAAGGCCATCTTTAAGCTAAAGTATTTACCACTGAATACGAGGACATTCAGCTTAGGCATGTCATAATTTGGGGGCCTGTCCGGGATTCAAAATCTGTTGTGCGACTATAAACTGTTTAAATGTTTTTGGTGATTTTTTAAGAACTATTGGTGAACGATATGTCCAGATATTGTGCTTCATTGATTTGTACAGTTAGTGCCACGCTACGCTGTTCTTCGCTTTCATTAAACTGTGTTTGACAGTAGTTCCAGGCAAGAATACACCTCATCTCTCCTTAAACCAAGGTAAAGTATTTTTGAAGGTTAAGTCGATAACAAGTGTTAATTGACAGGGATCTCTGCGTATATCGCCTCTTGTGCCCGCCTCATTAATATTTTCCATAATAAAGGTCACCCTCGCTATCATATAAAAGTGATAAGTTACGTTAATCTTACGTTACCTTGCACATCATTGTTTAGCTCCCGACCTTTCGGATTAGCAAAATCCACTGTACTCCTTTTAAAGTCTTCTCATTGCGGAAGTATTGGTTCATTCTCGCACTTTTAGTGTACCTCGAACACTCCATGATTCCAGACTTTCTGTAATTACTGAATTGCGCTAGTTTAACTCCACAAGATTAGACATGTGGTTTAGTCAGGTTGCTGCGTAAATCTTTAGCTAATTACCATTCTGTAACTAGCAGTTGTTGTTATTGGTATTTAAATACTCCTCTCGCTGTCTGTTAGCGTTCTATTATAAGTACGGTAATAGCGTTGGGCTGCAATTACCTAAATTTATCATTATAGGTTCTCGGTAGTAAATATAACTTGTTACATTTGTTTACGTTAGGAGCAATGTACGTGTGGCTACTGTTAACTTTATTTTATAAATATGAATACTGTTTAGAATGATTAACAGAGTTAATGTGTTCGCGTTTAGTCAGCCATTCATTGTTAGGTAGGTAGGATTTGTTGTATTTACATAAGTGTTGTGTAGTGAGTAATTAAACCTTGTTCAAAATGCCTTTTAATCTAGAGAGCTTTGCTGGAAACCCCAAAGAGGAATTATCTACGCTCAGGTATGCTACTAAACAGGATCTGCGTGACCTAGCAGCGAAATGTAACATTGTGGTTGATCCTGCTTATGTGAAGGCTAGATTACTGAGTAATATTTTAGATTATTTAATCAACGAAGAGATTATTGCAGATGATGAAGAAGTAGAAGCACTCAGAATTGCAGCAGGAGTACTTCCGCCTGTTCCAGTAGATACAGAAGTAGAGAAAATAAGGCTTCAATTGCAGTTAGAGAAGGTAAAGAAGGAAACTACCGAACGGGAGCTCTACCTAGAAGAGAAGAGAGCTGAAGCAAGAGAGAAGGAAAGGAAGGAAACCACCGAACAGGAGCTCTATCTAGAAGAGAAGAGAGCAGAAGCGAGAGAGCAGAAGCGAGAGAGAAGGAGCGAGAAGCAGAGATAAGACACCAGATAAAACTCTAGGAGCTTTCTTCAGGTAAGAGAAAGGAAGCCACACTCCCTGCTACGTTTGAAGTTTTTAAAGCAAGTAAGCTTGTACCTGATTTCGACGAGAAAGATCCTGAGGTTTTCTTCCAGAACTTTGAACAAATCGCAGAAACCTTAAACTGGCCTGTAGAATTCTGGTCTCTGCTCATCAGGAACAAAGTGAAGGGTAAAGCCTCATTTGTTGCTTCACAACTGGTAAGTGAAAATGACTATACAGTGTTAAAGAAAACTATCTTAGATGCGTACTCCATTACCATAGAAGGGTACAGACAAAATTTTAGAAATTCTGTTAAAACTTTCAACCAAACTTTTGTAGAATTTTGTATTCTCAAAAATAGGCAGTTGAATAAGTGGTTAGGAAGAGCAGGTGTTGATAACTTCGAATCATTTAAGAATTTGATTCTTCTAGAAGAATTTTTGAGGAAAGTGCCTACTCATATCTCAACCTTCATTCATTTTAAAGGTGAAACACTGGTAAAGAAGGCAGCTAGTCTCGCCGATGATTACCACTTAATCCATAAATCACAAAAGGGTCAAACTAACAAATCATCTCCTTCCTTTTCCAAATCTCCCCAGGTATCCTGTACTTACTGCAAGAAAGAGGGCCACACTATTGAAAATTGTCCACTTCCCCAGTGCAAAACTTCAAAAGCAAAAGAAGGTAAAAATGTCCATTCAAGGAGCACATGCCATGTGACTACTCCGATGGAAGGGTTGCAGCCGTTTGAAGGATTTATTTGTGATGTTACTGTAAATGGTACTTCACTGAAGTGCCTCAGAGACTCTGGTTCCTCTCAGTCTATATTGGCAGACTTAGGTTCGAAGAATTTAACTTATACTAAGGAGTTTGTAACCATTTCAGATTTAACCTCTTCCAGGACTCTGCCTCTTGCTGAAGTGGAAATTGTTAGTCCTTACTTTACAGGAAAGGCTAAAGTAGCTGTGTTAAAGCAAGCCTTGCCGTGTTCTCCAGTGAAGCTGATCTTGGGTAATGATCTAGCAGGGTCACAGGTGAAGACTAATTTTATTATTTCATATCCTGAATTCGTAATCCAAGAAGAAAGTAAGTCCATAGAATCTCCACCAGCTATAACTCAGGTTGTGACTAGGAATACTTCCAGGGCAGGACCTTTGAAAAGTGAGAGTAAAACTACTGGAAGAACTATGGAGGCCTTGGACTTGGTGAACGTAGGTAAGAAAGAGTTTACTGAGCTACAGAAAGAGGACCCCTGCCTTAGTGAACTTTGGAAAAAGGTGAGAATTCCAGATGAAAATCCAAAATTGCCATATTTTTATGTGAATAAAGGTATTCTCTGCAGGCATTTCAGGTCGCCACAGATTAATTCTAACCATACTTGGAGGGATTGCCACCAAATAGTCATTCCTCAACCTCTAAGACTTTCCTTGTTAGACCTCGCTCATTCTGCAGAATCCCACTTAGGGGTTAACAAGACTTACAAAAGAGTAAGTGAAGACTATTATTGGCCAGGCCTTGGTAAAGATATTAAGAGTTAAGTTGCTTCATGTCACCATTGTCAGGTTACAGGTCAACCTAACCAGAGGATCCCGCCAGCACCACTCCAGAACGTACTAGTACCCAAAACTCCTTTTTACAAACTAATCATAGATTGCGTTGGTCCCTTACCGAAGACTAAGAGAGGGAATGAATACATACTGACTGCTATGTGTCCCACTTCAAGGTACCATTTG
>NW_027171650.1:437500-440000 GCF_036898095.1 Palaemon carinicauda
TATTCAGGGCTGCAGACTCGAAATGCTCTTAAAAACATAGAAGTAAATACAGATTTCTTAACTTTGTTGCCTTGATTCTCATCAAATCCACTACAGCCAGCGGCATCCATTGTTCTTGACACACCAGGAGGAAATAAACTACACATAAACCATACAACAATCGTCAAATTCAAGGTGGGGTCTGTGAAGTTTACACATGATTATTTTGTCTTGCCCACCTTGGGAATTCCAGGAATCGAGGCCATCTTAGGAATAGATTTTATCTCTAATAGTCAAATTTGCATTTTTTGGGGAAAGATACAATAACAGTAAAAGTAGGAGGGTGCATTTTGCCAATAGAAAGTCATGAGGCAGTAAGTGCGTGTGTCAGCTCTGAGAGACATTTAAGTAGGGTAACAGCTGTACCTGAGAGAGGAGAATGGTTGTCTCCTCAGACCCTTACGAGCATATCTGTGACCCTGTGTCACCCTCTTGCGGAAGGAACCAAGGTAGTTGTTAAACCCCATGACAATTGGGCCCATATGATATTAGAGGGCTTGACATAAATTAAAGAGAACAGAGCTGATATAATGATAGTTAATTTGTCATATAAAAGAGTTGTGTTAGGAAGTGATTCTATGTGTGAATTAGAGTTATGTGAAATTGCTTATAATGGGATGTTGGGAGCCACAACTCCAGCCCGCACAGGACGAACGCACTCGGAATTTGATTATGCAAGCGCGAAAATTATGTCCGTCAAAATATCTGCTTGTAGTTAGTGACGTTTTCAATAATTTTTCCGATGTAATTGCAATTGGAGATGAGCCACCCGGGAGGATTGATCGATTTTCCTTTAGCATTGAAACTGAGCAGGCGGAGCCGATCAGGTCAAGGCCTTATCAGGTACCCATTCATTTCCAGGGAGAGATAGAAAGGGAAATTAATAAATTAAGGGAGCAAGGGATAATTGAGGAGAGCGAATCCCTCTGGGCTTCTCCAATTGTAGCTGTTAGGAAAAATGATTGCTTGATAAGATTGTGTGTTGATTATAGGAAATTGAATGCAATCACTAAGGATAATGCATTTCCATTGCCCTGGATCGAAGAATTACTTGTGAAAGTACCGGATAGCAAATATTTTAAACTGTTGATTTAAAATCTGGATACTATCAAATACCCATTCAGGAAGACAGTAAATGTAAAACGGCATTTATAGCTAACAATCAATTATTTCAGTTTAATTTTCTTCATTTTGGTGTTAAAAATGCTCCAAGTCATTCTTCTAGAGTAATGATGGCAGTTTTATCGCCCTTAATTGGCCATAATGTTCTTGTTTATTTAAATGATATCATAAATACAGGGAAAACGGCCGAAGAACATGTTACATAATAATAATATTCGTAAAGTTTTAGAAGCATTGCGACGTAATGGTATGAAAATAAATTTGTCAAAGTGCAATTTTTTTTGTAAAAAGGTCAAATTTATAGGTCACATAACCCCAGAGGGTATCCAACCCTGCCCCAGTAAAGTAGCGGCTATTAGAGATTTCCCCAGGCCATGTAACTCTAAGGAAGTAGCTGGATTCCTAGGACTTGCGGGGTATTACCGTAAATTCATAAGAGGTTTTGGAGAGATAGCGAACAAAGAAACAAAAAGTAATAAAATGGGACGGGGGTGGGGGGGGGGGGAGAAGAAAGGGCCTTTAACCATTTGAAAGCTGCCTAAACTAGCAATGAATTACTCACATATCCTAGATTTGATCGCCTGTTTTTAGTGACAACAGACGCGAGTAGCGTAGCTATTGGTGGCGTAGTTTATCAACGAGACGATAAAGGTAGAGCGTGACCCATTTGTTTTGCTTCCCGGGCGTTAAAAGGGCTAGAAAAGAATTATAGTACATTCAATCGAGAGGCTTTGGTTATTCTTTGGGTTATAGAGAGGCATCGGTTCTTTTTATTAGGTCAGTCGATTGAGTTGCAAAGTGATCATTATGTGATTTGTATTATAAAAATGATTTGACCTCTCGACAAGCCAGATGGATTGAGAGATTGCTAGAGTTTAATATAAAGGGTTTTCACCCCATAGAAGGTAAAGCCAACAAGGTAGCTGATGCTATCTCTAGAGGTGGAGTAATAGGAGTAACAACTAGGCCACAAAAGAGGAAAGAAGAACGTAACCAAAATATTGAAGACCCCCATCAGAATAGAGAGAATAGAGAACGGGTTGGGAATTCTCCCGATGAGCATCCAGAAAACGGGGTGAGAGATTGAGAGGAGACTCGAGGGAGAGAGAGAGAGAGAGAGAGAGAGAGAGAGAGATACGAGCAGCAAAAGTGAATATATGTGGGTGGCCGAGGACATTACCAGCCTACGGGCCAACCAAGGGAAAGGCCCGTGCCAACAACAAGTGTTGGCTTTAATACCCCAACAACAACAACAACGACATTACCAGGGGTGTCCAGACTGAATGCCCTGATGATGCAGGTTTGATTGACTTGGGAGGTTGGGACATAAAAGAAGTCC
>NW_027171650.1:445000-482500 GCF_036898095.1 Palaemon carinicauda
CCACAGAGTAAAGCTGGAATCACACTAGGCTTTTTTTTTCGACAGCAGCAAGCTGTTACTGCACAAAATGTAAAACAAGAGAGCTTGTTGCTTGAGATACTGGCTTCCCAACTGGACTGGAAGCAGCGAGTACAAACCACGAGTATGATTTCTGATGTAAACAAACAAGATGGCTGCTGCAGATAGGACGTGCTCTGGCTTGGCAATCTCGAGTCCAACTAGCCTTAAGAGATAATAAAAAATCTGCTTTGTTCATCCTATGGTAGTTATAGAATTCTTAAATTCACGTAATATTCCGATAATACATATTACTGCAACAATTAGAAAATTTCTGGACGCCATGATGATGTCAGCTGATCGGTTTTGTTCATACTTTTTCCTATTTGCTTCTCGAACCACGAGATCATAGTGTGACGATACAACACTTTCGCTCGCTATCATCGGCTGGAGGTTGGCGAAAACCTCGAGCAAGAAATGACTAGTGTGATTCCAGCATAAGGAACATGTTTTACTAGGATTCACTGGCAATCTCCATTTTTGAACTTCAGTGATCAGGAAACCAGAGATGTAGCGAGCATGTCACTCAGACGTCTTTTATCAACTTCCTATCTCTGTAATTGTTATAGCAATAGTTTTTTTTTATTAATGGTTGTGATGGCCGATGTGGTAACGTTCCTGACTGGTGATCACCAGACTGGGATTCGAGTCCTGCTTAAACTCGTTTGTTTCTTTGGTCGCTGCAGCCTCACCAACCTTGTGAGATAGAGATGGGGGCTTTGGGGGAGCATACACACACACACACACACACACATATATATATATATATATATATATATATATATATAGATATATATATATATATATATATATATATATATATATATATATATATATATATATATATATATATATATATATATATATATTTATACACACACACACACACACACACATATATATATATATATATATACACCTGCTGAGTCATCAGCAGCCATTGCCTGACCCTCCTTGGTCCTAGCTTGGGTGGAGAGAAGGCTTGGGTGCTGATGATATGTATATATGGTCAGTCTCTAGGGCATTGTCCTGCTTGATTGGGCAATGTCACTGTCTCTTGCCTCTGCCATTCATGAGTGACCTTTAAACATTTAGGACTTAAGCCTTCTTTCATCTCAATTTGGGACTGGGATGATTTTGTGACTATATTGACACTGCTATCAAACTTATTTCCCAGTCATCCTTATGTAAATGTAATTTTACCAAAGTTGGTTTTGTCAGTTCCAAAATGTTGTGCACTGTGGAAGATTTAAGTGACAAGTTTTGCTTTCTAAATTTGCCGTAAAAAACGGTAAATATCCTGGAATAAATGTTGCCAGGCATTTTCCGTTTTAAAAACGGATATATTGATGTAAAGTAGTTATATTACCGTCACCAACCTGCAAAAGATAATAACAAAGTAAGGTAAAATTACGGTCGCCTGAATTTTACTGAAATACGGCTGAGAACAGTTTATTTTTACGGAGAATTTTCGATTGAAAATAGTTTTTTTTTTAACAGTTTACGGAATTTTATAACTTTCCTGCAAAACCTCTTGGCCTCATCTTTTCTAAGGAAGTAAGCACCATTTTTTTTAAAAAGTGTCATGCACTGTATCCAATGAAAAGAAACGGAATTGTGTTTAAATAATTCCACTTAAAGAAATGGTATAGGGCTACATCAGTATACAGTTGGTTTTGGTACTGTTTTCCATTACTCTTTTACTATATTACAAATATGTACAGTAGGTTCATAAGTATGTTTTAAACTAAATACCAGCATGATTTTTTTTTACCTCATTACTTGTCAGACTTCCATGAATTGCAAAATGAACACAGTGGAATTCCCTGAATTATTACCTCCGCCAACGAAGTTGGTAAGAGGTTATGTTTTCGCCCCTGTTTACGTGTGTTTATTTAGGAACAGCTTCCTGGTCACAATTCTAATCGTAGGGTAATGAAACTTGTAGAGATTAACTGTTATGTAAAAAGCTGGAAGTGATTAAATTTTGGAAGATCAAATTCATAGGTCAAGGTCAAGGTCAAGCAAAATGTCCAATTCACGTAATCAGCTATATTATTGGACATCGTTATTACAGACACTTCAAACTTGGTTCATATTCGATTGTATTAAAATCCAAGCCAATTAATACATGTTAAGGTCAAAGGTCAAGGTCAAAGTCGAGTAAAAGGTTGACAAATAAGTTGGCGTGGTGGAGGTCTGTGCTCTACTGAGTGACCCTCTAGTTATTATGATATTTTTACCGCAGTTTACCATTCACTAATTTTGCAAGCAAGCGAACAATGGACAGGAGTATGATACACCGATAGGAGTATCCATGGCGCCAATCGTAACCACTGGATCATATAAAGAGCCGCATTAATTTGCCTTATGACTGGGTGGTAGCCATATATGCTGCGAGGATGTTTAGGTACAAGCCTGATGTTAATATTCTACATAATTAATACCTTTCTGTCGGTAGCGTCGCCACTGTTGCAGAATCACAATTGCTCGAGGATGGAGGAAAGAGACTGCATAGTTTTAATTGTACTTGTAGACATGATCCATGTTTTCATATTAATTATTATAATGAGGTATTTCTGTAATGATAATGATGAGATCATAATTGCCATTATTATTGTCATGTAAATTGTTAGTTTTATCGTTTGATATATCAATATTATCATTATAATTTTGATTTTCAGTATTATTATTATTATTATTATTACTATTATTATTATTATTATTATTATTATTATTATGGGTCGTAGAACATTGTGAAGATTATTATTATTTTTACTACTACTACTACTACTACTACTACTACTATTATTATTATTATTATTATTATTATTATTATAAATATTATTGTTGTTGTTGTTGTTGTTGTTATGATTAAATGGGTTTACTGGGTTTAAAGGTAGCTGAATATGGCTACTTATATGATACAACCACTGACTCCAGTATTCAAATAAGTTATGTAAAACATAATGTTTCTATTAATTTGGCTTGTGAATCATTCAATGGTTAATTAATTGGCTGCTTTTTTATATCTAATATTTTCTCAAAAACCGAACTTTTACTATCTGGGATTTCATATTTTTCTTTTATTTTTGTTCACTAGGAAAAGACAGCAAGTGGTCATACGAGCAGTGTTTATCCTAAGTGGGTAGTATGGTTATTTGGTCTTATTTAATAGTTTTTTCTCCTAGTTACCTTGACTAGTTAGTATTATGAGCTGTGAAATTCATAATAAAACCATCTCGTTATTACAATAAAAATGGTCATTTTAATTGGGAAGTAGTCTGAGAGGAAAGAAAAATAGCCTTTTATTTTTGTTTTTAGGATTCTTATAGAAAAAGCTTTATGGCTTAAAGTCACGATATCTGGTTCTCGTTATTTATCTTATTTCCATATCTTTGTATGCCTGCTTTTGACTCCAATTTCCTTCCATAGTAAGGGTGGTAAGTAATTTTCAGGTCGTTATTTCAAACAATTTTTTCATAAATTTGCTTCGTCTTATGTCACAACCGTGTGGACTATGAACCAATTAAGCTCTTAAAATTTAAGAACTTAATTAGCAGATCAGTATAAAAAACATCTTGTTAATAAAGAATATGTGAAGCTTAAGAATTAGTAACTGCTGCACTAAATAGTTGGGAAATAATAACGTATCCTTTATTTCCACTTGTCTGTTTATAGACTAGAGCACTAGACTAAACACTAGATTATTATATAATTGATAAATATAGCAAAATTACTTTAAAATTAATGTACTGTAATTGATTAACCATCTGGACTGTCAACTAATTGAAAGAAGTATTTTAGAATAAAAAAAAAAAAAAAAAAAAAAACTGTCTTGTTTGGTTGGTTTGAGTGTCGAAGGCTAAATAACCAATTTGGACGAAAGCACGCTATCATCGTACAATATTTAAATGCCGCTACCTTTCGTTGAATGCATTTAATGAAGGGAATAAATTTTCCTCTTATTAGTAAACTCTACGAAAATTATAAAGTAATTTCAGAGCTTTGATGCATCATAAAAGCACTGAATGATTGAACCACCTGCTTGGGGTAATAATCTAATCTAAAACACACACACACACACACACACACACATATATATATATACATATATATATATATATATATATATATTAAATGTATATATATACATATATATATATATATATATATATATATATATATATATATATATATATATATATATATATATATATATATATACTGTATATAAATGTATCTGCCATGTGCCTTAGCGATACTGAGCCATTATTACTAATAGAAAGTGAGAAGAGAAAGTATTCTGATTCGATGCATTTTTGCTGTTTTTTATTATCAAGAAAAAAATTATTTCATCTCGTTCTGTTATTCTTATTGTTCCCTCGTTATCCTGTTTGTTTTCTTCAGGCCAGTTTCAGCTCTTGGTAATGTTTTCAAGTTCCCTGAGTTGATATTTTGATCTTTAACTTGTCTTTCCAAAAGTTGATAATTTGATCTTTAACTTGTCTTTCCCAAAGTTGATAATTTTATCTTTATCTTGTCTTTCCCAAAGTTGATAATTTGATCTTTAACTTATCTTTCCCAAATTTGATATTTTGTTCATTAATTTGTCTGTCCCAAAGTTGATATTTTGTTCTATAACTTGTCTTTCCCAAAGTTGATAATTTGATTTTTACCTTATCTTTCCCAAAGTTGATATTTTGATCTTTAACTTGTCTTTCCCAAAGTTGATAATTTGATCTTTAACTTGTCTTTCCCGAAATTGATAATTTGATCTTTAACTTGTCTTTCCCAAAGTTGGTAATCTGATCTTTATCTTGACTTTCCCAAGGTTGATAATTTAATCTTTAACTTGTCTTTCCCAAAGTTGATAATTAGATCTTTAACTTGACTTTCCCAAATTTGATAATTTGATCTATAACTTGTCTTTCCCAATGTTCATAATTTGATCTATAACTTGACTTTACCGAAGTTGATATTTTGATCTTTAACTTGTCTTCCCCAAAGTTGATAATTTGATCTTTAACTTGTCTTTCCTAAAGTTGATAATTTGATGTTTAACTTGTCTTTCATAAGTTGATAATGTGATCTATAACTTATCTTTCCCAAAGTTGATAATTTGATCTTTACCTTGTCTTTCCCAAAGTTGATATTTTGATCTTTAATTTGTCTCTCCCAAAGTTGATATTTTGATTTCTAACTCGTCTTTCCCAAAATTGATAATTTGATCTATAACCTGTCTTTCCCAAAGTTGATAACTTGATCTATAACTTGTCTTTCCCAAAGATGATAATTTGATTTTTACCTTGTCTTTCCCAAAGTTGATATTTTGATATTTAACTTGTATTTCCCAAATTGGATAATTTGATCTTTAACTTCACTTTCCCAAAGCTGGTAATTTGAGCTTTAACTTGACTTTCCCAAAGTTGATATTTTGATCTTTAACTTGTCTTTCCCAAAGTTGATAATTTGATCTTTAACTTATCTTTCCCAAAGTTGATAATCTGATCTTTACCTTGTCTTTCCCAAAGTTGATAATTTGATCTTTAACTTGTCTTTCCCAAAGTTGGTAATTTGATCTTTAACTTGACTTTCCCAAGGTTGATAATTTGATCTAAAACTTGTCTTTCCCAAAGTTGATAATTTGATCTTTACCTTGTCTCTCATAAAATTGATAATTTGATCTATAACCTGTCTTTCCCAAAGTTGATAATTTGATCTTTAACTTGTCTTTCCCAAAGTTGATAATTTGATCTTTACCTTGTCTTTCCCAAAGTTGATATTTTGATCTTTAATTTGTCTCTCCCAAAGTTGATATTTTGATTTCTAACTCGTCTTTCCCAAAATTGATAATTTGATCTATAACCTGTCTTTCCCAAAGTTGATAATTTGATCTTTAACTTGTCTTTCCCAAAGATGATAATTTGATTTTTACCTTGTCTTTCCCAAAGTTGATATTTTGATCTTTAACTTGTATCTCCCAAATTGGATAATTTGATCTTTAACTTGTCTTTCCCAAAGTTGGTAATTTGAGCTTTAACTTGACTTTCCCAAAGTTGATATTTTGATCTTTAACTTGTCTTCCCCAAAGTTGATAATTTGATCTTTAACTTATCTTTCCCAAAGTAGATAATCTGATCTTTACCTTGTCTTTCCCAAAGTTGATAATTTGATCTTTAACTTGTCTTTCCCAAAGTTGGTAATTTGATCTTTAACTTGACTTTCCCAAGGTTGATAATTTGATCTTTAACTTGTCTTTCCCAAAGTTGATAATTTGATCTTTACCTTGTATTTCCAAAAGTTGATAATTTGATCTTTACCTTGTCTTTCCCAAAGTTGATATTTAGATTTTTAACTCGTCTTTCCCAAAATTTATAATTTGATCTTTAACTTGTCTTTCCCAATGTTGATAATTTGATCTTTACCTTGTCTCTCATAAAGTTGATAATTTGATCTATAACCTGTCTTTCCCAAAGTTGATAATTTGATCTATAGCTTGTCTTTCCCAAAGTTGATAATTTGATTTTTACCTTATCTTTCCCAAAGTTGATATTTTGATCTTTACCTTGTCTTTCCCAAATTGGATAATTTGATCCCTAACTTCACTTTCCCAAAGTTGATAATTTGAACTTTAACTTGACTTTTCCAATAATTATGATTTGATCTTTAACTTGTCTTTCCGAAAGTTGATAATCGGATCTTTAATTTGTCTTTCCCAAAGTTGATAATAAGATCTTTACCTTGTCTTTTCCAAAGTTGATAATTTGATATATAACTTGTCTTTCCCAAAGTTGATAATTCAATCTATAACTTGTCTTTCCCAAAGTTGATAATTTGATCTATAACTTGTCTTTCCTAAAGTGGATAATTTGATCTTTATCTTGACTTTTCCCAGAGTTGATAATTTGATCTATAACTTGCCTTTCCTAAAATTGATAATCTGATATTTACCTTGTCTTTCCCAAAGTTGATAATTTGATCTTTAACTTGTCTTTCCCAAAGTTGATAATTTGATCTTTAACTTGTCTTTCCCAAAGTTTATAATATGATATCTAACTTCTCTGTGTTTGGCTGCAACGAAACATAGGGCTTAGAGCCAATGATGTAATGTGCAGAAACTTTATGCATGATTTTCCCAAAGTTGATAATCTGATCTTTAACTTGACTTTTCCAATGTTGATAATTTGATCTATGAATTGTCTTTCCCAAACTTGATAATTTGATCTTCAACTTGACTTTCCCAAAGTTGATAATCTGATCTTCAACTTGTCTTTCCCTAAGTTGATAATTTGATATTTAACTTGTCTTTCTCAAAGTTGATAATTTGATCTTTAACTTGTCTTTCCCAAAGTTGATAATCTTATCTTTAATTTGTCTTTCCTAAAGTTGATAATTTGATCTTTATCTTGTCTTTCCCAAAGTTGATAATATGATCTATAACTTGTCTTTCCCAAAGTTGATAATTTGATCTTTACTTTGTCTTTCCCAAAGTTGTCATTTTGATCTTTAATTTGTCTTTCCCAAAGTTGATATTTTGATCTTTAACTTGTCTTTCCCAAAGTTGATAACTTGATCTTTACCTTGTCCTTCCCAAAGTTGATAATTTGATCTTTACCTTGTCTTTCCGAAAGTTGATAATTTGATCTATATTTTGTCTTTCCCAAAGTGGATAATTTAATCTTTATTTTGACTTTTCCCAAAGTTGGTATTTGATCTTTAACTTGACTTTTCCAAAGTTGATAATTTAATTTTTAACTAGTCTTTCCTAAAGTTGATAATTTGATCTTTAATTTGTCTTTCCCAAAGTTGATATTTTGATCTTTACCTTGTCTTTCCCAAAGTTGATAATTTGATCTTTAACTTGTCTTTCGCGAAATTGATAATTTGATCTTTAACTTGTCTTTCCCAAAGTTGGTAATCTGATCTTTAACTTGACTTTCCCAAATTTGATCTATAACTTGTCTTTCCTAATGTTGATAATTTGATCTATAACTTGACTTTACCGAAGCTGATATTTTGATCTTTAACTTGTCTTTCCCAAAGTTGATAATTTGATGTTTAACTTGTCTTTCCCAAAGTTGATAATTTGATCTTTAATTTGTCTCTCCCAAAGTTGATATTTTGATTTCTAACTCGTCTTTCCCAAAGTTGATAATTTGATCTTTAACTTGTCTTTCCCAAAGTTGATAATTTGATCTTTACCTTGTCTTTCCCAAAGTTGATAATTTGATCTTTAACTTGTCTTTCCCAAAGTTGATAATTTGATCTTTACCTTGTCTCTCATAAAATTGATAATTTGATCTATAACCTGTCTTTCCCAAAGTTGATAATTTGATCTATAACTTGTCTTTCCCAAAGATGATAATTTGATTTTTACCTTGTCTTTCCCAAAGTTGGTATTTTGATCTTTAACTTGTATCTCCCAAATTGGATAATTTGATCTTTAACTTCACTTTCCCAAAGTTGGTAATTTGAGCTTTAACTTGACTTTCCCAAAGTTGATATTTTGATCTTTAACTTGTCTTTCCCAAAGTTGATAATTTGATCTTTAACTTATCTTTCCCAAAGTTGATAATCTGATCTTTCCCTTGTCTTTCCCAAAGTTGATAATTTGATCTTTAACTTGTCTTTCCCAAAGTTGGTAACTTGATCTTTAACTTGACTTTCCCAAGGTTGATAATTTGATCTTTAACTTGTCTTTCCCAAAGTTGATAATTTGATCTTTACCTTGTCTCTCATAAAATTGATAATTTGATCTATAACCTGTCTTTCCCAAAGTTGATAATTTGATCTATAACTTGTCTTTCCCAAAGATGATAATTTGATTTTTACCTTGTCTTTCCCAAAGTTGATATTTTGATCTTTAACTTGTATTCCCAAATTGGATAATTTGATTTTTAAATTCACTTTCCCAAAGTTGGTAATTTGAGCTTCAACTTGACTTTCCCAAAGTTGATATTTTGATCTTTAACTTGTCTTTCCCAAAGTTGATAATTTGATCTTTAACTTATCTTTCCCAAAGTTGATAATCTGATCTTTACCTTGTCTTTCCCAAAGTTGATAATTTGATCTTTAACTTGTCTTTCCCAAAATTTGTAATTTGATCTTTAACTTGACTTTCCCAAGGTTGATAATTTGATCTTTAACTTGTCTTTCCCAAAGTTGATAATTTGATCTTTACCTTGTATTTCCAAAAGTTGATAATTTGATCTATAACTTGTATTTCCCAAAGTTGATAATTTGATCTATTACTTTACTTTTCCAAAGTTGATATTTTGATCTTTAACTTGTCTTTCCCAAAGTTGATATTTTGATTTTTAACTCGTCTTTCCCAAAATTTATAATTTGATCTTTAACTTGTCTTTCGCAAAGTTAATAATTTGATCTTTACCTTGTCTCTCATAAAGTTGATAATTTGACCTATAACCTGTCTTTCCCAAAGTTGATAATTTGATCTATAGCTTGTCTTTCCCAAAGTTGATAATTTGATTTTTACCTTATCTTTCCCAAAGTTGATATTTTGATCTTTACCTAGCATTTCCCAAATTGGATGATTTGATCCTTAACTTCACTTTCCCAAAGTTGATAATTTTAGCTTTAACTTGACTTTCCCAATAATTATGATTTGATCTTTAACTTGTCTTTCCCAAAGTTGATAATCGGATCTTTAATTTGTCTTTTCCAAAGTTGATAATCTGATCTCTACCTTGTCTTTTCCAAAGTTGATAATTTGATCTTTAACTTGTCTTTTCCAAAGTTGATAATTCAATCTATAACTTGTCTTTCCCAAAGTTGATAATTTGATCTATAACTTGTCTTCCCCAAAGTTGATAATTTGATCTTTACCTTGTATTTCCAAAAGTTGATAATTTGATCTATAACTTGCCTTTCCTAAAGTTGATAATCTGATATTTACCTTGTCTTTCCCAAAGTTGATAATTTGATCTTTAACTTGTCTTTCCCAAAGTTTATAATTTTATCTCTAACTTCTCTGTGTTTGGCTGCAACGAAACATAGGGCTTAGAGCCAATGATGTAATGTGCAGAAACTTTATGCATGATTTTCCTTTCGAATAAATCATCGGTGAAATTTACAAGAATCTTTTAAAAATACACTAGTCCCCCACCACCTCTTTGCGAACATAAGCAAGTATCTGCATGTAACTTGTAAAGAATAGGATGAAGACGTATTTCTATTCATGTAAGCTCATTTTAATCGACGTATTTGTTAGCTGACGACAAATGACTTCATTGCAACCTGTCCTGTAAATGCGATGTCTTTTGATTCCTAGAACTCTCTCAGATTATCTAGGAACTCTTGCTAGTTTCAGTGTTGTATTGGCAACCACTGTTCAACATTCGAGAAGAGCTGAAGATTTTCTAGGAACCCATTAAGAGTCTGCCAACCACCAGCCAGCCTCTGTTCTGTACGTCTTATGTAATCGACGTCCGGAGTGAATTATTTGACAGTGATCGTCAATGTTTGTACAATATAGGAATGCGTTCTGGCAACTACCTCGAAGACGAACATAACTGCATAAGCATCGTCCTTTGGCCATTAACGATTCGCAGATAACAAGTGAAGGTTTGCTGATTACTTTGGGCCTGTCGCCTGTCTCGTGTGGCGCCAGTGTTGCTTGGGAACCCGGATGCCATAGGCGAAGCCATGGAGGATACGTCTGTGTTTTTTTTTTTTTTATTTATTTACTTTTACAATTTTATATTTCTTGAGTCGAGAAAGTCTCTTGAAGAAGCTGAGAAAGAACGCTAAAAGGTTATAAAACATCAAAATATGTAAAATACGATTTCCTTAAATTTTTTTAAACAACTAAATTATTCATCTACAAAAATATAAATCGCTGAAATGACTTATCACATTAGCTTCTCGTATTTATCATCAGTGTTGCCCAGCATTTTGTAAACATAGGGAGGGTGGCGCGATTACAGCATAAGAACTGGGGTGTCCAGTCTTGGAAGATTATTCAAATTTAACCTGTACGTTAAGAGGGAAATAATTTACTTTCACTCTGATATCTCGTAACTTGTGATTTGTTGATCAACAAAGCCTCATCTTTCCATCCAAAGACTAATAGTGTATATATATATATATATATATATATATATATATATATATATATATATATATATATATATATATATATATATATATATATATATATATATATATATATATATATACACATACACCCACACAACTTCAAACTTCTCAATGTTTATTCATCCCTTATTTATTCTTTAATGATTTGTCTTAAAATTTTTATTTCATAAAATAAAAACTTCAGTTTTTTCCTTTAGTTTCTTATGTTCACTTAAAGGAATAGTTTTTGATGCATTAATATTTCTCGTTGTTCTTTATCAGAATGGACGAGAAATAATTGTATTATTTATGCTAATAAAATTTTTTAATCTCTAAATTTTGACTTAATGAATACAAACTTAATTTTACTTATATTTTCTATGAAAAAGCTGTTTCACGAGTTATGTTTTATGAAGTACTTTAAATCTTTTAAATCTTATATGAACTTTTTTACAGAATATCTCACCACCGTCTTTTACTTGACACTTAAAGCTATATTTCAGTTTAATTAAAATAATCGTTATCTCTTATTTATTAATCTTTTCATGTATTATTTCCGGGCACCTTTCAGTGATCTTTACTGTAAGTTCGTATAAACGACCCTTTTATTTTCTCGTTTTAACTTTCTATCATTAATCATTTAACAGTCAATCTTCTGAAATAAAACCCACTACTAAAAATTATTTTCCTCTTTGCATTTTCTTTATCAATAATTTCAAGATTTATCATCATATTATTCTTTTAAGTTAATTATTTATAAGCATATTATTTACTTGAATGATTCTTAGAAAATATTGACTTTTACCAAATGGGTTTAGTGCCTTTTAAAGTGTTGGAGACAGGACCCACTAAAAGGGGGACCTGGTAAAAACAGCGTTGCCTAGTTTCTTTCCGTCCATATACTTACATCTACTATAGACGATGACCAAATTTAGGTAATGCCAAGTGGAAAAGGTTAAAGTCTTGGATTTATTTCAATTCCAAAGCCATTTACCTGACTTATTCTTAGAACATATATGAAAAACTTTTATTATACTTTCATGTACTTTACTAGATAGATTACTTGATTGTGATAGATTTTATGAAATGTGATCTCATTTGTTTTTTTTTTAACTTTTTTTCTAAAAGAAAAATAGTAACGATTAGGAATAAACGAATTTATTGACATTCTCAGAATGGTAAACATTTAATCTAGCTAATGATTTGTTGTTTTAAAATTCGGTTTCTAAAAGATTTGAGTATTTATTATTTCGGAATAATCTTAGTGTTTCTGACTGTTTCTCTCTCCTCTCCTTTTTTGAGAGAGAGAGAGAGAGAGAGAGAGAGAGAGAGAGAGAGAGAGAGATCTGGTAAATCTGGAGCTGTCCACAGCAAACTCTCCATGGATGCGTTGAAAGGTTGGTACAGAATGGCCTCCATTTTGTAAAGTGGTATTCCCCACCCCGGAATATCCTCTTTCTCAACTACGCCCCCCTCTCCTCCTATTCCCCTCTCTTCCTACCCCCTCCCTCCCTTCTGTAATCACTGGTCATCGTATCCGGCATTTGTCCCTGGCGGTATTGATAACATCCAAATGAATCCTGTAAGCCTGGTCTTTATCTTGCATTCCGGGATGAATCTTAAGTTCGCAACTCGTGGTGTGGAATTTGAACCTTCCAAAGGATGCAGCGTTCTTAATTAGATATCGAACTGTCAATTTGTAGCGATGTCGTTGCACGAGAGAGAGAGAGAGAGAGAGAGAGAGAGAGAGAGAGAGAGAGAGAGAGAGAGAGAGAGAGAGAGAGGACTTCTTTACATTCATAATAATGAGATCAAATAAATTTAATAACCGTGTGCTAAAAAACTAGTCGATTTAATTTAAGGGTACTACTCTCTCTCTCTCTCTCTCTCTCTCTCTCTCTCTCTCTCTCTCTCTCTCTCTCTCTCTCTCTCTCTTAGCAAAGAATAAGTAAAAATTAATCATACTCTCACACACAAGAAATAATAAGTCAAAATGAATCATTCTCTCTCTCTCTCTCTCTCTCTCTCTCTCTCTCTCTCTCTCTCTCTCTCTCTCTCTCTCTCTCTCTCTCTCTCTTCCACTACCGGGTTATTATCTGTCTGTCGCCGGAGCCATGGCGCCAGGCCACGCGAGGGAGCATTGTTAAAAAGTTGCCTTTGGATAACCTTACGTCTCCCGTCGGGGGAATAACAAATTAAACAGCTGATATTGTCACCGTAAATGTCATTGGCGTATCATTATATTAATTTGTGTGTCAGGTGTCCCCTGGCGGTGGGGGAAGCCTCCCTGCCACTCTCCTCCTCCTGCGAAGGACGTGAGGCGTCCTTCTGGAGGACTTTCTTCGGAATCCCCAAATGCGCCAAGGACGTCTGTGTGTGCAATGCGGATCTAACTTTTTTTTAAATCTCTCTCTCTCTCTCTCTCTCTCTCTCTCTCTCTCTCTCTCTCTCTCTCTCCATATCTTATTATTATCATGCTTATTTTTTTATTATTGTTATCTTTTTATATCATTGTTACTATCATTATTATTATTAGGAATGAGCCTTTTAATTGGATACTATTTAATATCAAGTCTTGCATACTAATCAATTAATCACTTTCTACAAAGCTATCATACCTGTATGTTATATATATTACTCAATCAGGTTTTTTTATATTAATGAGTAATCCAGTAAGGTTTAGTAAATAGTGAATTAAGCTGAAGATGTGTGATATGATAAAATAATATACCCAGCTACTGTGTAAATTCAGTTTTTTTTTTTTTTTTTTTTTAATGCTGAGGCTTATGCAACCGTTGCCCTAGTTTAGGCCGAAAGCAAGTTGGAATATTAATTGAAGTATTAAAGAACAGTCCTTATACCGAGGGTTGTGATTGGCTTATCTCATTAAGAATGTTAAAGGTATAGAAATCAAAATTTTATATTCCTCGGGCACACTATTATATCATATTTCTCATCCTCTCGTTTTTTTTTTAAGTTTTGTATATGAAATATTTATATATGGTTTATATATGAAATATTTATTTTGATGTTACTGTTCTTAAGATATTTTATTTTAATTGTTGATTAATTCTCTTGTAGTTTATTTATTTCCTTGTTTCCTTTCCTCACTGGACTATTTTCCCTGTTGGAGCCCCTGAGCTTACAGCATCCTGCTTTTCCAACTAAGGGTGTAGCTTAGCAAGCAAGCAATAATAATAATAATAATAATAATAATAATAATAAGGATGTTTTAATTATATGGTGTAGCTTTACAGTTACCTTATGAGTACTTTCTTGAAGAAACTATACCGTGCAAATACCCGAACTGTTTAGCTATTAAAGCATCACACAGCGACTTACTGAATAATTTACAGATTTCCGTTGATAATATATCGAAGAATTACATTTACTTACTTTAAGGGTTGCTTTTCTGATCCTATACTCTACAGGACCTATACTATCTACAGGAACTTCACAGGCATTCAACATTTCACACCTCATGTTGTTCGTTTATTGCTGTGGTGACCTATGTGGTAACGTCCCTGACTGATGAACGCCAGACTGGGGTTCGAGTCCCGCTCAAATTCGTCAGTTCCTTTGGTCGCTGCAGCCTCACCATATTTGTGAGCTAAGGATGGGGGTTTTGGGGAAGCCTATAGATCTGTCTACTGAGTTATCTGCTGCCATTGGCCTCCTTGGTCCTACCTTGGGTGAAGAGGAGGCTTGGGCGTTGATCATATGTTACATTGTAAGTCTCTAGAGCATTGTCCTGATCGATAGGGCAATGTCACTATCGCTTGCTCCTGCCATTCATGAGTGGCCTTTAAACCTTTGAAATCCACATCATCGAAGCACTGAGAAAACAAGAACGTCTCTAGTTTCCTCTTGAAAGCCTTAATATCGTCAGTCTTTCTGATGTATAGTAGGAGCTTGTTGTATTGTTGTATAGTCTTTACGCCGCATATTCAAAAGCTCTAGAACCTACAGTAGACATATATATGTTGGTTCCAATAATTTGGAACCATCTGTAACTATTCTCATGTCAACACGATTTGTTGGCTGCCCAATATGTCCCAATTCTCTTAGATATTTTGGACGACCGGTTCTGGTGACTTGATGGGTCATTGTACATATTTTAAACTCAATTCTCACTTTAATTGCTTCAGTGTGAATCAGTTAATATGAGAGTGATATTTTCTCGGGGTAGGACGCCTTTTATCAGTCTTGCTCCTCTGTTAGCTTTGTAATTTCTAAGTTGCACCTGGCAAGCATTTTTTTTTCCCAGACCCTGAAGTTTTATAGCTTTCTTGATGCTTTCCTGGTTCTACTATGCTTCATTGTGGATTGACACAATCACAACAATAACAGTTATCATAACACTGAGGGCAAATGAAACTATTTTTTCTTTTTTGCGTAGTATATCTTTATAGATTTGTAATAACAAAACAATTGTGTTTAGAATTGCTAGGACTACTCAAAAGTATGTAAAAATTTGTTTTTATATAAATATATAAACATATATATGTATATATATATATATATATATATATATATATATGTGTGTGTATATATATACTACATATAGTATATATATATATATATATATATATATATATATATATATATATATATATATATATATATATGTGTGTGTGTATATATACTACATATAGTATATATATATATATATATATATATATATATATATATATATATATATATATATATATAAATGTGTGATGCATGAAAATACATACATACATGTAAATATACATATATATACATTTGTGCATGTATAGTATATATGTGTGTGTTTGTGTATATATGTATATACATACAATATTTGTCTATACATAAGTTTATATATCTTCATTGTTTGTAATTCACAATATATATTATGTAGGCATATGTACATATAAATGCATATCTAGGAATATATGCACACACAAACACACACATATATACTGTATATATATACATATATATATATATATATATATATATATATATATATACATATATATATATATATATATATATATATATATATATGTATATATATATATATATATATACACATACATACATTTATACTATACATGCACAAATGTATATATATATATATATATATATATATATACATGTATGTATGTATTTTCATACATTACACATTTATATGGATATATATACTGTATGTAGTATATATATAAATATATATATATATATATATATATATATATATATATATATATATACATGTATGTATGTATTTTAATACATTACACATTTATATGGATATATATACTGTATGTAGTATATATATAAATATATATATATATATATATATATATATATATATATATATATATATATATATATATATATATACATATATATGTGTGTGTGTGTATAAGTGGCTCAGTGAGGAAAAGAAATGGGGAATAACAAAGGAAATAATATATATATATACATATATATACATATATATATATGTATATATACATATATATATATATATATATATATATATATATATATATATATATATATATACATATATATATAAATATATATATAGGCAATGAATAAGTAATATGAAATATTTTAAGATCAGTAACATCGTTAAAATGAATCAGTCATATATAAATTTTAAAATTGGATTTACGTCAGTGTCATCGACAGAAAAGCATTTACAGCCATTTTGAAGTTCAGAAGTCCCTCTGATTCAACTGGTTGATTAGGATGATCATTCCACAATCTAGTCACAGCGGGAATAAAAATTCAAGAATACTGTGTAGTATTGAGCCCTATTATAGAATAGGAATGACTTAGAATTAACTCTCATATTTGGTACTGCGTACTTGATGGTACAGTCTGGGAAGACACGAATGCAAATGATGATAAGAATTATGAAAAATCTTATACAACATGCTTATAAAACTAACTGAATGATGGTGACAGATTAATATCATGATCATGAATAAGAAGTTCAATAGACTGGCAGTTTTTGTGCAACAAATTAAGATGAGATTCAGCATATGAAGATTAGACAAAAAAAAAAAAAAAAAAAAAAAAAAAAAAAAAAAAAAAAAAAACAACAACAACGCTGGAAACAAGGGAGAATCAAGGAATTATATATGTGTATGTATATATGTTTTTATGCTTTTAATGTATAAGAATTTATATCAATATATAGATATGTATTTGTATATATACACATGTATGTGTGTATTTATGTCTACACACACACACACATATATATATATATATATATATATATATATATATACATTATATATATGTATATATATATATAAGTATACATATACTATATATATATATGTATATATACACTATATATATATATATATATATATATATATATATATATATAAATATATGAGCCTATACTATATGTGCATTTATATATATATATATATATATATATATATATATATATATATATAAATATATATGTGGATATATTTAATTATATTTGCATATATATACATATATATATATATATATATATATATATTATATATATATATATATATATATATATATATATATATATATATATATATATATTAGCAAAGTGTGAAGACCATCGCAAGTTTAATTATTTATATTCAAAGGTGTCCGACTAACGCCTTGGAGAATCTTGTCATGTGGTGCCTCAATGGAAGAAGTGTTTGTGTGTAATGTTCTTGGCCCATTACTTTTCATATTATATACACATGACATGTGGTTTGGCCTAGAAAACAAGCTTGTTGCCTGTGCAGATGATGCTACTCTCTTTGTATCAATTACATTCCCTGAATGTATATCTGGGGTTGGTGAATCCCTTAATAGAGATTTAGCTAAAATTAGTGCTTGGTGCAAATTATTGGGTATGAAGTTGAATCCTAACAAAACCCAAAGTATGATTGTAAGTAGGTCAAGGACGGTGGCTCCTCAACATCCGGATCTCAGTATTGATAATGTTTCTTTAAATTTGTATGACTCTTTTAAAATTTTAGGTGTGATTCTCGACAGCAAATTTACTTTTGAGAAACACATTAGGTCTGTGTCTTCTTCAATTGCACAAAAAATTAGCTTATTGAGAAAGTCTTACAAGATTTTGGTGATCAATCTATTCTGAAGAAGTGCTTTAATTCTTTCATCCTACCTTGTTTTGAGTATTGTTCTCCTGTCTGGTGTTTAGCTGCTGATTCTCATCTTAATTTGTTGGACAGGAACTTACGGTCTATTAAATTTATTATTCCTGTTCTAGATATTAATCTTTGGCACCGTCGTTCAGTTAGTTCATTATGCATGTTGCATAAGATTTTTCATAACTCTGATCATCCTTTACTACATTCAGATCTCCCTGGACAATTCTATCCTGTTCGTAATTCTAGGCAGGCAGTTAATTCTAATAGCCAGGCCTTCTCCAGCATGAGGCTCAATACTACACAGTATTCTAGAAGTTTTATTCCAGCTGTTACCAAGTTGTTGAATGATCTTCCTATTCGGGTAGTTGAATCGGCAGAACTTCAAAAGTTCAAAGTTGGAGCAAATGTTTTTATGTTGACCAGGCTGACATGAGTCTTTTTATAGTTTATATATGACATATCTGTTTTTGACGTTGTTAATAGTTTATATATGACATATCTGTTTTGACGTTGTTACTGTTTTTAGAATGATTTATTGTTAATTTATTCTCATCATTTATTCATTTTCTTATTTCCTTTCCTCACTGGTCTATTTTTCCCTATTGGATCCCTTGGGCTTATAACATCCTGCTTTTCCAACTAGGGTTGTAGCTTGACTAGTAATAATAATAATAATGATAATAATAATAATAACTGTAGTGAGTGGCTGCTCTTAAGTCGGAAACTCTAATGAGTGGCAGCTCTTAAGTAAGAAACTGAATAATGAGTGGAAGCCTTTAAGTAGGAAACACTGTAATGAGTGGCAGTTCTTAAGCTGGAAACTGTAATGAGTGGAAGCTCATTAGTAGGAAACTCTGTAATGAGTGGCAGCTCTTAAGTAGGAAACTGTATAATAAGTAGCAGCTCTTAAGTATGAAACTCCGTAATGAGTGGCGGCTCTTTAGGAAACTGTGCAATAAGTGGCAGCTCTGTTTCATATGGTTTCAAGGCTAACAGAGTCATCTCAAACTTATAGCTAAAGGCTGGGATTTCAACACTCAGGTTCCACCCCTTCTTAGGGAAAAAGACTTATGCATATATATATATATATATATATATATATATATATATATATATATATATATATATATATATACATATATATATATATATATATATATATATATATAATATATAATATATATATTATATATATATATGATATATATATATATAATATATGTATATAATATATATATATATAATATATATATATATAATATATATATAATATATATATATATATATATAATTATATATATATATATATATATATAATATATATATAATATATATATATATATATATATATATATATATATATATTATATATATATATATATATATATATTATATATACACACATATATATATACATATATATATATATATACATATATATATATATATATATATATATATATATATATATATGTATATGTATATATATATATATATATATATATATATATATATATATATATATATATATATAACTACACCTTCCTTTGGTATCTCAATTCATAAAGGGAATAGTTGATATCAACAAGCTCTTTATCATGTTTCGTGCAAAATATTGATACATAACTGCTATATTTGTGTTGCCACATCCTCATGTGTGGCTGTGGGTGTTTTTAGCCTCCTGGCTAGTACATTGATAACGTGTTTGCCTAGCTTTTGCTTGACAGCAGATCGATCTGCAGCCGGAGATGTAAGTTCAAGGTTGTTACTTCGGAGGCCACTGATGTGGTAGGTCACCACAGTGGGGGAATGGGCTTGCCTGGCTGACGTTCTGTTGAGCATCTATTCTGATGAAACTGGAACTGAAACCAGATACCTTTAACATATTTAAAAATCTATCGCAAAGTGTACGATTATTTAATTTGTTGTTCATTCATATAATACTCTTAGCTTCTTGTTATTATGTATTTATATTTATATTTGGCTCAGACAGTCATCAATAATATCTTTTCTAAAAAAAAAAAAAACTGCATTCTTATTGGTTTTGGGTTATTGAGTTGAGGTTGAATCTTTTATTTCTTAGTGCTGAGAGACTGTATAAAGTGATTTAACGATTATCTGTCAGTATTTATGACAAATTGTTATCTTGGTCAGTTTTCAAATCAAACATTATAGAATTATAGTTCAGATATAATTTTTATTGGTTTCTTTTACGATGAAATATATGCAGTTGCGGTAATATTATTCGAAAAGGTTTACATTGTTTTAATAATAACCTCTCTCTCTCTCTCTCTCTCTCTCTCTCTCTCTCTCTCTCTCTCTCTCTCTCTCTCTCTCTCTCTCTCATCTAAAACCAGTCACCAAACACGTTGGAACTCATGTGAGTGTGGCGTTTGCTTCTATTTCTTTGAGGTTGACGGAATTCCATCCGACCTGCAGCAGGATCACGAGGTAGGTCGCCACCCAGCTCAGGCACTGGAACAGATATAGAAAGGGGAGTTAGTTGTTTTCTACAGCTTCAAAACGTTACATTTGTTGCTGTTTTGCATAATTATTTATTATTTATATATCTATTAAAAGATATTAAGCTTTGTATCTGAAAGTGATTGCTTTTTCCTCCAGGGGCCCATAGGGTTCCTAATTTCGTAGGGCGTTCGTTGTTTATTACCTGTGCTAGTTGGGAGGAGGTTATGTTTTCGCCCCTGTTTGTCCGTTAGTCCGTTCGTCTGTTTGTTTGTGAACAACTTTCAGGCCACAATTTTATTCATAGATTAGTGAAACTTTCAGGGATTTATTGTTATGTTGAGACATGGAAGTGATCAAATTTTGAAAGGCCTAAGTCAAAGGCCAAGGCCAAGGTCGAGCAAAAGGTCGACCGAATTAACCCTAACTTTAACCCCAAATACGCCCACAGTCTAAATTGATTCTGGAAAGGGCAAGCTGGTTTCGAGAAATAAGATGCATACTGTAGGTGGAGGTCTGTACTCAGATTGCTTTCCTAGTCTTCATTCCTGATTGATGTGTATATATTTTCTGATTGTGTCTGCCTTTTCTTTTGCGAGTGACTTCGTATGCTCATTTTTTATTGCTTCGTACAGTACAGTACAAGCTTCCTTATGTTTACTTCGTAGTACTTAGCTGAAGTCTCCTTAGTTTAAATCCCTATGTATTCAAATTTTTATTTTCTACTAGTGTACCCGACCCGTAAAAAATGAAGGCTAAATATATAGATAGATATACACGCACACACAGATTCAACCCTTTCCACCCCCTCCCCCTTTCCTAAATACCTCTTTGGAAACCTCCTCTCACCAGGATATTACTACTCCCTCTCTCCCTACCCAAGGGATAGGGGAGAGACCGAGTAGTCATGTGTTTGATAATACCGCTCAATTTCTTATTGTTATTTGCAAGCCTCCATAAGTTTACTCCTCGTGGGTTTGCATATCATCATCATCTCCTGCGCCTATTGACGCAAAGGACCTCGGTTAGATTTCGCCTGTCATCTCTTTCTTGAGCTTTCAAATCATTGTCTCGCTATTCATCATCATCTACTTCACGCATCATAGTCCTCAGCCATGTAGGCCTTGGTCTTCCAACTCTTCTAGTGCCTTGTGGAACCCATTTAAAACGTCTCCATTCATGATCTCCTGCTTCACGCTTCATAGTCCTCAGTAATGTAGGCCTCGGTCTTAAAAAACTGCACTGAAGGTCTTACTGAATGCCCTGGCTTTTTAATTCGTGTTTAGTTATTTTTCTATCCAACAGGGTTGTGGTGGCTGATGTGGTAACGTTCCTGACTGGTGAACGCCAGGCTGTGGTTTGAGTCTGGCTTCTTTGGTCGCTGCAACCTCACCATCCTTTTGAGCTAAGGATGGGGGGTTTGGGAAGCTATAGGTCCATCTTCTGAGTCATCAACAGCCATTGCCTGGCCCTCCTTGGTCCTACCTTAGGTAGAGAGGGGGCTTGGGCGCTAATCATATGTATATATAGTCAGTCACTAGGGCATTGTCCTGCTTGATAGGGCAGTGTCACTGTCCCTTGCTTCTGCCATTCAT
This sequence comes from Palaemon carinicauda, assembly GCF_036898095.1. Lineage (NCBI taxonomy): Eukaryota > Metazoa > Arthropoda > Malacostraca > Decapoda > Palaemonidae > Palaemon > Palaemon carinicauda. The sequence goes on from NW_027171650.1 coordinate 467,355, forward strand.
GAGTTGCCTTTAAACCTTTAAATTGTAAAATCGAATTCGCTTACTCTACTGTCAGTCATTATTGAGACAGCATCCTGTGAGTCGCCTCTCTGGAAGTTAAGAGTTTATTTGTCTGGTTTTGCAACATGTCAGTTGTGATAAAAATGATGATTACAGACTCACCGATACAAAGGCGCTATAGTCGAGTCTGTACCAACCACACATGTCGAATTCCTTCATCGACTCGAGGCACAAGAGGTTGCGAGTTATCTGTTGAGGGTGAGACGTTTTTTATAGGAGTATATATAGATATGCATATGTATGTGTATATATATATATATATATATATATATATATATATATATATATATATATATACATATATATATTTGTATATATATATATATACATATATATATATATATATATATATATATATATATATATATATATACATATATATTTATATATATATATATATATATATATATATATATATATATATATATATATACATTATATATAGTGTACATACATTATGCTACTCTTGTTATTAGAAATACAATCTGTCACTCTGTGATGCTTCTCATAACGATTCCTTATATTATCATGTCAAAGATACCTAGTATTTTACAGACTAATATCACGAATAGTAATCTTACTTCATACAAGTGAATAGTTTTATTAATTATATCGGCCATTTTCCCCATTGTACCCTAGACTTAATTCAACCTTTTTTACGATATCCGACATTTATTCAGTGCTGCGACTCACCTGGTCCTTGAGCTCAGGTTCAGCTACATCACTGCTGTATATTTTGAGAACTTCCATTGCTTTGCCGATCTGAAAGAAATAAAATGAGGGAAATTCCAAATGAGTCATTTTAGGTATTTAGTTGTCAATTCATTGTGAACTCATAATAAATTCATATTAGTATTCATTTATCAACTACAAAAAGGCAAAATAGTTTTAACTGAATATTGATAATTAATTTAACAATACAATTGATATGGATAGAGACAATCTTCAGGTGTCATTATTGCAGTGTGACATTGAGACAGTCAGCAGTCTACTTGAGTTTCCGTTTCTCTATCAATACATTCGGCTCATTTATCCTTTATTTGTTAGTATGCCGCACAAACTTTAAGCTAATTATTCGCTATCAATCCACAATTCTGAGCTTGTTCCCTGATAATTGTGTTTCTATTTCACCTACTTAATATTAAAAGCAGGAGTATTGACCCAAACTTATATTTAATATTAATGTCAATTTAGGTAGTCTGAAAGTCCCATGAATTATTATTATTATTATTATTATTATTATTATTATTATTAAAATTTCTTGCTTAGCTACAACCCTAGATGGAAAAGCATAATGCTATAAGCCCGGGGGCTCCAACCTGGAAAATAGCTCAGTGGGGAAAGGGAACACTGTTAGTATGTTCTTTTAGGCGAGAAATCTCTCTCTCTCTCTCTCTCTCTCTCTCTCTCTCTCTCTCTCTCTCTCTCTCTCTCAAAGTATTGTTATAATAATCGTTAATATTATTATGACGATGAATAAGGGCAAAAGGACTTTTGACTGACAGAGCTATCTCTAAAATGAGGAGAAAAAATAGGAAATAAATGATAATTAAGTATATAATTGAATGCCTAAACAATAAACATTTTGAGAAAACAAATTTCCTGGTATAAAAGTTTGATCTTTGACTTGATGAATGTTACTAATCACCCGCTAGATTAGATATTTCTTTAGAAACCCAACGAGGTATATACCTTCACTTCAAAGTTATGACCCACATGACAGAAGTAGACGATAGCCGTAACGCAAAGAGCAGCCATGATGAAACTCCCACCATTAACCCAATTGCCGCTGAGAACTGCAAAACCACTACAGACCATTCCAACCAAGGCTGCCAGGAGAATGAGGCTGACTGTTTCGAAGAAGTAGGATGTAAAGTTGTCCCTAAGGATTTGCAGCTGTATTGAAACAAAGAAAGTAAAGTATTAGTATTTTGTAAATAAACCACTGACAATTTCAACTTAGGCTGCAGGGAGAGCGAATTAAAATCAATGCTTTTCTCTAATGGTGGTAGATGAAGGTCTCGGAACACTAACGGGGTAGGACGATTGAATAAAGGATAAATCGGAAGCACCATGGAGTCACAAAATTCCAGAAAGGGTAAATATCGGTAGGTGGGTGTTGATGGATCGATTTAGTAAGGAAACAGTCACCTTAGATAGTGGCCATTATTTACCCTGAGACCTTTGATGTGTTTATCATCTTTTGGAGGAGCTGTTAGCCGTCCATTGTTGAAACAGGGACCAAATTACATAAAAGGCAGAGATCTGAGTGATAGGCAGATTACTATACGGGTCACCCAAACAACCCAAAGTGAAATATTAGATTTTTTTTTTCTTATGCACAAGTTCTACTATCTTCTTCTATTAGCGTGCTTTTTGTTAAAAATCTATGGGGTCACACGATTACCTTCTTTTGAAGGACTTTGCTTTGGCTTTTGGGGTGGACCGTAGTCCCGACCGGTTGCCCTGCCTGACGTCGCCTAGACCCAGGTGTACCGGTTTGAAATTACCCCCTCCAAATCTTACCCCCCGGTAATTTGAAACCGGATTCAAACTACCGGGGGGTAACTTGATACCGGTTTCAAGCTACCCCCGGGGGTAATTTGAAACCGGTTTTATGCTACCCCCCTGGTTTCAAATTACCCCCCTCGTTTTTGCGCAGGATCTCATCATTTATGAATATTAATAAATTGCTTTTGATCAGGGTCAACACAATCATTAGGTAATATGTATATACATGTACTGCTTCACCTATTGGTATCGTTTATTAATATCCAGCCTTTATCCGTCTTATGTTTATATCTTAGCTAATAAATGTCGGATATTCCATTATCAGTCATGGGCGCATATTTGACCGAGACAGGAAGACGAGGTGAAATTTGATTTTGACGGTTATATTTTCCATTATTTGAAATATTTCATAATTATATTGCAAGCAAATATTATATAAGGTATAATCAACATATTGATCATAAGTATATATGTATACATACATATACATATATGTATGTATATATATATATATATATATATATATATATACATATATATACTGTATATATATATATATATATATATATATATATATATACACACATATATATATGTATATATATATACTGTATATATATATATATATATATATATATATATATATATATATATATATATATATACATATAATACATGTATATGTATTTGTATGTATGTTGTAAATACTATATCATTCATGATATCTGTAAATAATTGACACTTTTAATAAAGCAAGATTGTAAGCAATTATAACAGTTTTAATAAAACATGGTACAGTACATGTTGTTTGCTTCTACTGTACTTACATTGGTTGTTTGTATACGAAAACACCTGGACTACGGAAAAGTCGTTACACTTTATAGCCCTCTATGGATGACATTGAACACAGCTTGTGTTAATCTCACAACTGTTGTTACTGATTTTAGCCTAAAGGCAGGCAGCTGTGTGTTATCATGGGCTAAATCAAATCCTTTTTAAACCATCTTCCAGAATAGTAAGTGATGGATTCGTGTATGGATTTTTTTTCTCTGTTGTTGATCTCGAAATGGAAAATTATTGAAAAACGGTGTCATAAAATGTTTAAGAATTTTACCTGAAATGTATCATAAAGAAAAAAAGACCTCGCCACATGGTCACCTGTACATTTCCATGCGGTTTATATAACACTTCTGCCCCTTTGTCATAGCTCCATTCTTTCTTATTACTCATTTCATCAAATGACAAAACAGCAATACCTAGTAATCGAGACTTCATTCAATCTTTAATGTCCTCTGGTTTAAAATGAATCGAGCTAACAGTAGCTTACACAACGTTAATTCTGCCTGCACGACGACATGCATGTTGGTAATTTATATTTGAGCTTTTATTTTTTACGTGCATAGCCTCCAAATACTACGAAGTTACTATGCATTATCAGTGACAGAATAAATGAATAAACAAAGAGATATATGGACACAAGGAGTTCTATTGTTATATTGCAACTATGGGTATGGTCAAACCATTTTAAGAGCAAACTCGGAGCCCAACAGCGGCATTGCCAGTTCTCTTTGGTCATTTTCAAAGCACACCTGGCTTAGCCGCTTTAATCTATGGGCGAGCCAAGAATAGGAGAAAAGGGTCAACTAATAAGTCATTCACCCGGATTTGAACGGTCTAAGAATATAATCCTTTAATTTGATACTCTCCCTAAATTGTTTCCTTCGTCCTTTTTGTTTGCAACCACGTGGTGACAAGTTGAAACTCTTAAATATAACAAATAGCAAAATTGTTATAAAACGATTATCATACTAACAGAAATAATCTTAATTTTGATATCAAATGAATTCATTTCTCAATTCTGATTGGTTATTAAAAGACAGGATTCTTTACAAAGGATTTAATTAACTATGTTTAATATGGTATATTTACGTAGGTGATTGTATTGTTTTAGAATTTATTTAATTAATCGACAAAATTAATTTCTTTACAACAAAGGTTATATTAGCAAACGTGGTTATGGTGACTTCGTCAGATGAAGTTAGTGCTATCACAAAAGATTCAATAAATTAGTTCATTCAGACCATTTTGAAGTCTTCCTTTATAATGTTATCAGTATGCTTAATACCCTTGACCCAATTTACCTTGCAAATCTGAAACAAAGTCGTTTTTTATAAGTTGGCTGCATCTGTGACACGTTTGATTGTTTGGTCAATTCCAAATTTAACAATTTCATTACCATTTTCCCATTTTTTTTTCTTAATATTTAATTTAGTAAATATTTTTTTTCCATGTAATGCTAAAACAGGGTTCATTATGATGGTTTTGATTTCAAATATTTTTACGGGTAATATCTATCTTTTTTTACTTAATAATTGTTTTGTATAAAGTTAGATGCGTCATAGTTTGTGTTTAATTGAAAGATAAGGCCAGTTAATTAAAAATTAAAAAATAAATAAAATCTCGACAATCACGCGCACACTGAAATAAAATAAAGTTTTACCTCGCCGTGATCACTAAACCTTAAATGAAAGTCTGTAACTTCAAATATTGTGAATTAGGGAATTATATGACACTTTAGGTCTTAAATACGAAAATATCAACAATCACACGAACAGAAACAAAATAAAATTTTACCTCGCCTTTATCACAGAACCTTGAATTACAGTCTGTGACTTTTAACGTGTCATATAATTCACTAATACACAATTTTTGGTCTTAAATACCAGATTAAACTACTTTTCCTACTGCTGCGAAGCCAACAATAAATGCATGAAACATATTTGCGATGTCACATGAATTATTTATCATTCTGATGAGGGGGTAACTTGAAAACAGAGGGGGTAACTTGAAACCGGTTTCAAACTACCCCCCCGGTAATCTGAAACCGGTTTCAAGTTACCGGGGGGTAATTTGAAACGGGGGGTAACTTGAATCCTTTACACCGGTAGAGAATGTTTGTAAGTTGTACCCACCATAGCCCTTCCTCCCAGCAGCGAGGAGTCATGGCGTAATTAGGCTGACAGTTCGAGACGTGTGAGGTGTCTGTTATGTTTTTAGAAGGTGTTGGATTGTGTGTGTTTGTGTGTGTATTAGTCTGTAACACCCATTTGCTTTACGCAAACTTATCCGTCGATTACATAATTATATAGTCGCCACAAATATTCTAGGCAAAATAAGCCCCACCCTCTGAAGACATCATAACCAATCACATTCTTTCCCACGTTAGCAGTGGTCACATCATATCTCCTTATAAAGTTCAAACTATACTAACTTATAATAATTTTAAGGGGATCTGTTGTGACCGCTGTTAACGAGGGAGATAAGGTGATTGGCTATGACGTCATCAGGGTGTGGGTCTTATTTCGCTAGGAATCTCTGCAGCGACTATAGTTGGAATGAATCTCAAAATGATTTCAAATGACAAAAGATGTAGATTTGTGTGTTCTTGCATTAGGTAAAAAGGCAGTATGCACCGTGGTCTTTGATTACATATCGTCTGGCTAATAAATGTTCCTTGTAAAACAGTTTCTTCTTGCCATTACCTTGCAAATTCTTCGCTGGAGGAGACAGAGTGAGTGCATCACTTCCATTGAATTGTGTCTTGGAAAGTCATTTGATTTTTGTCTCTGCATTCCATCGTATTTCCCACTGAAGAAAGGCACTTGACACGTGAAGAAGTTGGTTGACAATTTATTGATCTTTTGAGAAGATTTGCTTGTAGTTTCAGTTACATCGTCTAGAATCGTCTGTGAAATCAGAATAAGCGTCTTCTTGAACTGATGGGCAGAGGTTATGGTCCTCGTTTGAGCCACTGCATGACTCAGACTGTAAAGTATGATATCAGACGTAGTGAATACGTCAGGGTACTTCAGAAAGTTGAATACACCAAATCCTACTATAACGAAATTTGTAGTTATGTATAGGATAGTGGTTGTACAAGATATTTTCACCCATTCTTCGGAATATATCATAAAGATACTGTGTTGTGGATCCCTTAGGATAGATGCCAATCGACGGCTCCTCATTGATAGTACCAGTCCCACCCCGACGAACACAATGGAAGTGAAATGCGAAGAAAAAAGCAAAGCGAGGTCTCCAATACTTTGATTATCCTGAAGGCTCATCAGGGTATAAGTATTAATAAGTTCAAAGAGAGATAAGGTCAACGCAGTAACTGACCACAGGAAGAGTTTCATGGAAAATGTCAACTGTCTGTTTCCATGGCTGTTCCAGGTGTATGGGAACATCCCTGATACCTGCAGTAGTAGGAGCAGATGGTAAATCGAAACAGGAGAGCGAACACCCATGATGAAATCAGTCCAGCAGAAACAGCAAAATGCCGTAAATTGTTTTACAAATTCTCTGAAGCAAGAATCTCCAGCTCTGTGGCAATGAGCGCAATGTCTTCTAGAGACTAGTGAGAACTAAAAGCTTTTAGTATGGTGCTGTTGCCTGGCGCTATTGGCAATCGATATCTTTTTCATAGGCAAGATGAAAAACAAACATTGTGTGTTTGCCATCTTATATGATAAAAGCGGTAGAAATTTTCATATCTTGGGGCTCTGTTTACTTTCGCTAAGTAGTCAAGAAAGGAAGACATTAAAAATGGCGAGCTAATATTGGTACAACAAATTTAATCACTTTAATTGGTTTTTAGGCTATATTTGTGCGCAAGTAAACAATTATGGACTGAGTTGCCAGATTATCGTATGTCGGGAATACACACACACACATACACACACACACACACATATATATATATATATATATATATATATATATGTGTGTGTGTGTATATATATATACTGTATATATACATATATATATAATATAAATATATATATATATATATATATATATATATATATATGTATATACATACATACATATATAGATATATATATATATATATATATATATATGTGTGTGTGTGTGTGTATATACATACATATATATATATATATATATATATATATATATATATATATATATATATATATATATATATATGTAGATATCAACTATAATGGAATTTAATATCGAATTCTACCTTTTAGAATGTACATCCACTGGAAATTCATTTATGGTAACAGCTCCTGGCTGGGCAATGATTCGAACCTATGCTTCTTAGCCGAAATCATGCTTGCAAGGACATAACCAATCGAGCTAGCGAGTTGATATTATTACATTGATTAAAATTCACGATTGTTAGTGATATATACATTATACATATACATATATATATATATATATATATATATATATACTGTATATATATAATATATGTATATATATATATATGTATATATATATATATGTATATATATATATAATATATATATATATATATATATATATATATATATATATATATATATATATATATATATATATATATATAACATATATATATGTATATATATATATATATATATATATATATATACATATGTGTGTGTGTGTTTGTATATATATATATATATATATATATATATATATAGATATATTATATATATATATACATATATGTGTGTGTGTGTTTGCGTATATATGTAATATATATATATATATAATATATATAATATATATAATATATATATATATAATGTATATATATATTTTTGGGCTCAAGCCATGTCGTCCTGATGGAAGTTCCTATAGGGTAGCTTCCTAGGGTATATTACAACTACGGCGATATTCCCAGAGAATTTACCTTAAGGTACCAGAATTCTAACTCCTGGAGCGAGTATCCTTCGTGAAAGGGATATCGCGACATATCAGAGGACGTATTCTAGACACGCCACATGGCAATCTTCATCCTGGACAGAGATTTCGTCTCGTAGGAGGTGATTGGCGAGATACGAATTCGGGAAAGAAAAAGGGGAGCCGCTCCCAAGGCTTCCCTATCCTCCGATTCGTATGCGTGCCTGGCGCCAATCCTGGCGCCATCTGTATTCCTTTTTGCGTAGCTTAACAACTCGGTGTTTTTTCCTGTTTTTCTCGCAAATCTTGGATTTATTCTACTTTTCATGGCTTCTCCGTCTTCGTTGGCCTCTGATAAGTTGAGTATAGTGTCTTTTATGTATAAATGTAGGCTCTTGGTAAAATTTTGAGTGATTAATAGGATTAATCTTTGATACAAGAGCCGTAGCCTACCAGAGGCGTCTTGGACGCTGTCGCTCGCTAGGTATAAATTAGTTAGTCAGAGCGACATTCCTGGTTGTTTTGCTTTAATAAATTTTAGCTATTTAGCATTACACAGGATTTCCTTTCGTGCTTAGTATTATTTGGCGAAGTATTCGCCATTCTGGCCTACGCTAGGCCATGTAGCCTAGTCGTTTGGTCCTAGTACTTCATGCATGATTATGGTTTTTCCGAGTGTAATTAAAATTTTATTGAAGCTTTAGGCTATATTTTATACATTTTAGACTGTGTGGAATATTTCCAAGATAGTATACGAGTGAGTTTCGGTGATTTAGGTAATCGATTCTCTTGGTGCCTAGGCTAGTTGCTTATGGAGCCTTAGTATACTTTATCATACTCCCCGGTTGCTTTCTTTTCTTCGGAGAAGGTATGCAATCCCTTTCCCTCTGTTTAAGCCTTGGGCTTATCCCTAAGTGGTTTTTTCCGAATTTATTTTCGATAAAACTATACTAGGGTGTTACTGTACCTTCCTGTTCCTGTAGTTATGGTTCAAGAGGGACAGAACAACAGAGTTTTTTAGTCTGAGTCTGTGTTGTCTGGCTTGGGGCTGAGTCCCCCTCGCTGACCTAACACAGACAAAGGGAGCTTAGCTCCCTTAGGTCACTACCGAAGGTTTCTGTGGATATGATTCCTTCTTTTGTGATCTACCAGACTAGTCCTTGTTGCTGTTCTCGGGGGAGGATAAGTTCTTTCCTTGGGAGTAGCAACGCCTTCCTTGCTTTGGTGCTCTGGGAGCTGGCAAGTATTGCTGGCCTTCCCCCTTAGATCTCCCTTAGGCTAAGATAAGTTTCTTGGCTGCGGGTGATCTGTCACTAAAGCAAGGTTGGCAGGACCCTCTTGTCCCTTCCCCCTCTTTCTTCGTAATGGCCGAGCCATTACTGTACTGTACGTCGTTCTACATCTGGACCTAGTATAGGTTAGGATGTGGAATTGACTCAGCCCATTGCCGGCCGGCAGAGCTGCTGGCCGGCAAGGGTCTTATGTTTTCAAGTGCTGCCCGGACCTCTCTTGGTCCCTCATCCATGCCTGCCGGCAGAGCCAGACGGCATTGGTCAGGAAGCCTGAATTAGTTTCTCCCCATCCTTATATGCACTCTTTCGGTTGCCGGGCTTGGAGGTTGTGTACACTCTTATCCCGGCATCCATTCTATTTTTCTTCTAGTGCTGTACCTGACCCGGCTGCCGGCCTATGAGGCCGGCAGCCGGGCAGGTGTAGTCCTCTGGTTCTTTTGCTGCCGGCTGGCATCAGTCTTGTACCTTTGCCGGCCGGCTTATGTCAGCCCTTGTCTGCCGGTCACCAAGAGTGTGGCCGGCAGCTGGGTACTACCTTGTGTAGTTGCTGGCCGGCAGCCATTGCCGGCCAACATTGGCTGTTACCGGCCGGCAGTTGCTGCCGACCGGCACAGGCATTTGAACCAGAGTGCTGCCGCCCTATAGCTGTTAAGTAGTATACTTTAAAGCTAGTTGTGGTGTGTGCCGGCCGGCAAAGGCAGGCCGGCACACATCCTCCTATACTGTACTAGTATTCTTCAGTATAACATATACAGTAAGAAGAAAACTATGGTAAGGGTTTTGGTACAGCACTGTGTCTTCTAACACTATTGTGTTTTCTTGCACATCCCTTTGCTGTTGCCCTACAGATAGGAAGCTGAGTTCTTTCCTGTCTATTATCCAGGATTTTAAAATCATTGCTTAGGTGTGAGCTCCACCTGTTTCCTCTGGAAACCTTGCATTGGTTACTCTAGAAGAGATAAACCATTTTGATTTTATTATCCGGAAGGCTGCAACAATGGGTTGTGAGGGAAACACAAGTGTGTGTCTTTCCTTTCTGAATTGTTATGCTATACTATGCATATCCAGTGATACATAGTTCACTTGATACTCATGGAAATTTCTTCTCTTTACAGAAGGACACTTCGAAGTGGGGAAGTGCTTTCTGCAATGTCAGCAGCAAGAACCTCTGCAGACATGAGTTTTGTAGGAGACACGCAGCATACGCTGTCTCCAAGGATGATCTCCGGTATTGGGACCCTCAGGTATGTACTGTGTGCACTAACCTGATTACTGAGACCTTTATTTATTTTAATTCCCCTAGGACAGAGGAATCAAGGGATATAGCTAGGAAGAAGCTTCGTACCTGGGTAAGGGGCTTCCAAAAGAACACTTCTGGCCCTTATCTTCCAAGTGAGAAGATGAGGGCGTATCTTTTCCCTAAGGCATCAGCTGATGCAGTGATTCCCCAGCCTCAAGAGGAGATCCCCTAAGTTCAGATCCAGGTGGATGCTGAAGTCGTGGTCGCGATGCAAGACATCCAGTTAGATGACAGGATGTCTGATGTGGACGGGTGTCAGGAGGAAGACCTCCTGGCAGAAACCCAGGATGAAGTTCAAGCCCCAGACGTTGTAGAGGTAGACGTCGACGAGGTGTCGGCTACTCCGGTTCAGATTCCGGAGCCTATTCCCTCTACATCGGCCGGTCTCCCAGTAGAGCTGGGACAGGCCCTCTCTTCTATTGTTGGAATGATCCAACAAATGCAGAAGGAGAATAAGGAGAAGGCGGCTGCAATGGAACTGCGAATGCAGTGCCTTGCAGAATCACATGGGCCCCAGAAAAAGCTCAATGTGAAAGACCTTCCCTTGTGCTCAGATGCTAACCTATGGAGGTATGCTGAGCACATGCCGATGACGACTGGAAAGATCGTCATCTCGGATAAGCTGGGCTCAGTTCCCCTGGAGGAGGTGGAATTCTGGCCCAGCAAGGCATCATATCCGGACTGTTATGTCCGGCTGAGGAAGGAACCAGCTTCAAAGGAGGAGACAGAGCCGAAGGAGGTCATAGTGATGGACCATGCTAAGGCTCAAGCTCTACTTTCATCCTCGATGAAAGAGAGGGGCTTCTCTAACTCAAAGGTAGCCGCATTGAATAGGAAGCTCCCTTCCTTTGTGTCCTCGCCTACTAGAGCCTTCCCCTTTTTACAGAAAGGGTTTCTGGCTGTACTAAAAGCAGTCGAGGCCGGCAAGTCTTGCCCCTCCCTAGAGGAGTGTAAACCCTTGTCGCTGGCCCTGCCTATGGACCACAAAGACTGGAAGGACGTCCATCTTACGTTCTCAGTTGGAAAGTTGGAGGCTGATATTGCCGGACGTCAGTTCGGCAAGGACCTCCCTAAGCTGTCTGACTTTCTTTTGCGAAGTGAGTTCGATACAAAAGAAAGACTGACTGCCTCAATGTCTCTTCAGACTACTCTCGAGACGATGGCAAGTGACCCCAAGGTCCATGAAATGTTCATGGTAGTGGCCAAGTCTCATCTGGCCACAGTGACGAAGGACCTTTATGGCTTTGTCAAGGCAAGGAGAGCTTGTAGGGAGTTCGTGTTTACCTCGGCTACGGTGAGGCACGAGCCAAAGAAACTATTCTTCTTCAACATTTGGGGAAAAGACCTTTTCCCTACCGACTTGGTCAAAGAAGTTGTTGATAAGGCCGCCTTGGAGAATAGAAACCTTCTCCAGAAGTGGGGCCTGGCTATCAAAAGAAAGTCTTCCCCAGATGAGGGTCCTCAACCAAAGAGGAAGACTATGAGGACTAGGCTACCGTCTCGGCCAGCCAAGCCTCTTAGACAGCAACAGCAACTGCAATTGCCATTGCCCCCAGTGCCCCAGATCGTGGCACAAACCCCGACCACTTTTCAGTGGGTACCCCAGGCCGTGTCGACACAGTCCACGGCATTCACCCCAGCGTTCGAAGGGCAGTCTACTTCCTTTCGAGCAAAGCCTAGAGGAGCAGCCAGAGGCTCGTCTAGACGCCCCTCAAGGGGAAGGGGATTCAGGGGTGGTCGTGGTCAGGAAGGCAAGACCTCAGGACGGCAGTCCAAGTGAGGTGATACCGGTAGGAGGGAGACTTCTGAAATTTCGGGATCGGTGGACCTTCGATCCCTGGGCCCACAGCCTACTCAAGAATGGACTGGGCGGGAGCTGGTACAGCACTCCACCCCCGTGCCTTCGGTTTTTCCAACACTCCACCCCCGTTATGGAGGAGTACGTTCAAGAACTGTTGGAGAAAAAAGGTGATCCGAAGGGTGAAGCCCATCAATTTCTAAGGGAGGCTGTTTTGTGTTCCAAAAAAGACTCGGAAAACCTCAGAGTCATTCTGGACTTGTCGCCACTCAACAAGTTCATAGTGAATTGCAAATTCAAAATGCAAACACTGCAACACATAAGGACCTTACTGCCCAAGAGGGCATATTCCGTCTCTATAGACTTGTCAGACGCCTATTGGCACATTCCAATTAGCCATCGACTCTCCCCCTACCTAGGGTTCAGGCTACAACGAAGACTATATGCCTTCGGAGCCATGCCATTCGGGCTAAACATAGCCCCAAGGATTTTTACGAAGCTTGCGAGCGTAGCTCTCAAACAATTACGCCTAAAGGGAATTCAGGTAGTAGCCTACCTGGACGACTGGTGGTGTGGGCAGCATCCGAGACAGAATGCTTGCAAGCTTCCAGTCAAGTGATCCAGTTCCTAGAGTACCTAGGCTTCAAGATCAACAGAAAAAGTCTCGACTTTCTCCATCTCAAAAGTTCCAGTGGCTGGGAATCCACTGGGACCTTTTGTCAAACCGTTTCTCCACCCCGGCGAAGAAAAGGAAGGAGATAGCGGGTTCTGTCAAGAGACTTCTAGATTCCGAAAGGATATCAAGACACGAGCAGGAGAGGGTACTGCGCTCTCTCCAGTTTGCTTCGGTGACAGACCCAGTGCTAAGAGCACAGCTAAAGGATGCAATCGGAGTTTGGAGAAGTTATGCATCAAACGCGTGAAGAGATCTGAGAAGACCAGCCGCTTCGGCTAAGTACTCTTCTCAGGCCTTGGTCCCAAGCCAGACATCTAAAGAAGTCGGTTCTTCTTCAGCCACCTCCCCCGTCGGTGAAGATTCACTCAGACGCCTCGAAGGAGGGATGGGGAGGTCACTCTCATCGGAAAAAAGTCCAGGGGACTTGGTCCAAGCTATTCAAGACCTTTCACATAAAACTTTCTAGAAGCTAGGGCAGTGCTCCTTACCTTAAAGAAAGTCTCCCCGCGTCACTCGATCCACATAAGGTTGGTGATAGACAGCGAGGTAGTTGTGAGATACTTGAATCGACAAGGATCGAGGTCACCACCTCTCAACCAGGTGATGTTGGCCGTCTTCCGATTGGCGGAAAAGAAGAAGTGGTACCTGTCGGCAGTTCACCTTCAAGGAGTCCGCAATGTGACAGCTGACGCTCTATCCAGGTTCACACCGATAGAGTCGGAATGGTCCTTAGACGCAGGATCATTCTCCTTCATTCTGAATCAGTCCCAGAACTGCAGATAGACCTCTTTGCGACGAAAGACAACAAGAAGTTGCCCCTGTACGTGCCCCGTACGAGGACCCCTTAGCGGAAGCAGTGGACGCGATGTCCCTCGACTGGAACAGATGGTCCAAGATTTATCTGTTCCCTCCTCACAACCTTCTGTTGAGGGTCCTCAACAAACTGAGATCCTTCAAGGGGTAGCGGCAATAGTGGCCCACAAGTGGCCGAACAGCGTGTGGTTCCTCCTGGCATTGGAACTGTAGCTGAAGTTTGTACCACTACCAGATCCAGTTCTGACCCAGCGAGTCCAGAAGTCAACTGTCTGCGCTTCATTACAGAAAACCCGGACCCTGCAGCTCATGATTTTCTCTCCCTAGCGGTGAGAAAGCGTTTCGGGATTTCGAAAGCCAGTATAGACTTCCTTGAGGAATATAAGTGCAAATCTACTAGAAGGCAATATGAGTCATCTTGGAGAAAATGGGTGGCCTTTTGTCAAGGCGAAGAATCCGCAGGAGATCTTGACAGACTTCTGCTTATCTTTCTTCTCCACCTCCATGGTCAAGGATTGGCAGCGAACACGATTTCAGCGTGTAAGTCTGCTTTGACAAGACCCATTCTATATGCCTTCCAGGTCGACCTAGGTAACGAGATCTTTAATAAAGTCCCGAAAGCCTGTGCTAGGCTCAGACCTTCAGCACCTCCAAGGCCCATTTCATGGTCTTTAGACAAGTTCTTCATTTCGCTTCTCTGTTGAGCAATGAAGAGTGTGCGTTAAAGGATTTGACACAAAAAGTTATTTTCCTATTTTGCACTCGCGTCCGGGGCCAGGGTTAGTGAGATTGTAGCCTCTCGAGAGAGGCAGGTCGTGTTCAGTTCCTGGATGGGGGAGAACTGAACCTGTTTCCGTATCCTTCGTTTCTCGCCAAGAATGAGTTACCCACCAACAGGTGGGGTCCCTGGAGAATCTGCCCTCTGAAAGAAGATGCATCTCTATGTCCAGTAGAATGCCTAAAGGTCTATCTTCATAGAACTTCAGACTTCAA
>NW_027171650.1:487500-492500 GCF_036898095.1 Palaemon carinicauda
GGGAAACACATGTGTGTGTCTTTCCTTTATGAATTGTTATGCTATACTATGCATATCCAGTGATACATAGTTCACTTGATACTCATGGAAATTTCTTCTCTTTACAGGAGGACCCTCCGAAGTGCGGAAATGTTTTCTGCAATGTCCGCAGCAAGAACCTCTGCGGACATGAGTGTTGTAGGAGACACGCAGCATGCGCTGTCTCCAAGGATGATCTCCAGTATTGGGACCCTCAGGTATGTACTGTATGCACTAACCTGATTACTGAGGCTTTTGATTCCCCTAGAACGGCGGAATCAAGGGATATAGCAAGGGAAAAGCTTCGTACTTGGGTAAGGGGCTTCAAGAAGAACACCTCTGGCCCTTATCTTCCAAGTGAGAAGATGAGGGCGTATCTTTTTCCCCAGGCATCAGCTGAGGCAGTGATTCCCCAGCCTCAAGAGGAGATCCCTCAAGATCAAGTCCAGGTGGACGAGGAAGTCGCAGATGCGATGCAAGACATCCAGTTGTATGACAGGATGTCTGACCTGGACGAACGTTTGGAAGAAGACCTCCTGGCAGAAAGTCAGGATCAAGTTCAAACCCCGGATGTCGTAGAGGATGTGGTCGACGAGGTGTCGGCTACTCCGGTTCAGATGCCGGAGCCTATCCCCTCAACATCGGCTGGTCTCCCAGTAGAACTGGGACAGGCCCTCTCTTCGATTGTTGGAATGATCCAACAAATGCAGAAGGAGAATCAGGAGAAGGCGGCCGCAATGGAACTGCGTATGCAGTCCCTAGCAGAATCACATGGGCCCCAGAAAAGGCTCAATGTGAAAGACCTTCCCATATGCTCAGATGCTAACCCATGGAGGTATGCTGAGCACATGCCGATGACGACTGGAAAGATTGTCATCTCGGATAAGCTGGGTTCAGTTCCCCTAGAGGAGGTAGAATTCTGGCCCAGCAAGGCATCATATCCGGACTGCTATGTCCGGCTGAGAAAAGAACCAGCTTCAAGGGAGGAGACAGAGCCGAAGGAGGTCATTATTATGGACCACGCTAAGGCTCAAGCCCTACTTTCATCCTCGATGAAAAAGAGGGGCTTCTCTAATTCGAAGGTAGCTGCATTGAGCAAGAAGCTCCCTTCTTTTGTGTCCTCTCCTGATAGAGCCTTCCCCTTTTTACAAAAAGGGTTTGCGGCTGTCCTAAAGGCAGTCGAGGCCGGCAAGCCTTGCCCCTCCCTGGAGGAGTGTAAACCCTTGTCGCTGGCTCTGCCTATGGACCACAAAGACTGGAAGGATGTCCATCTGACATTCTCAGTGGGAAAGTTGGAGGCTGATATTGCCGGACGGCAATTCGGCGAGGACCTCCCCAAGCTGTCCGAATCTCTTTTACGAAGAGAGTTCGAGACCAAAGAAAGACTGGCTGCCTCAATGTCTCATCAGACTACTCTTGAGACAATGGCAAGTGACCCTAAGGTCCATGAAATGTTCATGGTAGTGGCTAAGTCTCACCTAGCCACAGTGACGAAGGACCTTTATGGCTTCATCAAGGCAAGGAGAGCTTGCAGGGAGTTCGTGTTCACCGGGGCTTCGGTGAGACACGAGCCAAGGAAATTAATCTCCTCCAACATTTGGGGAAAAGACCTTTTCCCTACCGATGTGGTCAAAGAGGTTGTTGATAAGGCCGCCGTGGAGAATAGAAACCTTCTCCAGAAGTGGGGCCTGGCTATCAAAAGAAAATCTTCCCCGGATGAGGGTCCTCAACCAAAGAGGAAGAATATGAGGACTAGGCTACCATCTCGGCCAGCCAAGCCTTATAGACAGCAACAGCAACTGCAATTGCCTTTGCCTCCAGTGCCCCAGATGGTGGCACAAACCCCGACTGCTTTTCAGTGGGTACCCCAGGCTGTGCCAGGTCAGTCAACCACATTCGCCCCAACGTTCGAAGGACAGTCTTCTTCCTTTCGTGCAAAACCTAGAGGAGCAGCCAGAGGCTCGTCTAGGCGCCCCTCAAGGGGAAGGGGATTCAGAGGTGGTCGTGGTCAGGGAGGCAAGACCTCAGGACGGCAGTCCAAGTGAAATGATCCGGTAGGAGGGAGACTGATGAAATTTTGGGATCGCTGGACCTTCGATCCCTGGGCCCAAAGCCTACTCAAGAATGGACTGGGTTGGAGCTGGTACAGCACTCCACCCCCATGCCTTCGGTTTTTCCAACACTCCACCCCCGTTTTGGAGGAGTACGTTCAAGAACTGTTGGAGAAAAATGTGATCCGAAAGGTGAAGTCCATCAAATTCCAAGGGAGGCTGTTTTGTGTTCCCAAGAAAGACTCGGAAAAGCTCAGAGTCATTCTGGACTTGTCACCACTCAACAAGTTCATAGTGAATTGCAAATTCAAGATGCTAACACTGCAACACATAAGGACCTTACTGCCCAAGAGGGCATACTCAGTCTCTATAGACTTGTCAGACGCCTATTGGCACATTCCAATCAGCCGTCGACTCTCCCCCTACCTAGGGTTCAGGCTACAACGGAGACTGTACGCCTTCAGAGCCATGCCATTCGGGCTAAACATAGCCCCAAGGATTTTCACGAAGCTTGCGAGCGCAGCTCTCAAACAATTATGCCTAAAGGGAATTCAGCTAGTAGCCTACCTGGACGACTGGCTGGTGTGGGCAGCATCCGAGACCGAATGCTTGCAAGCTTCCAGTCAGGTGATCCAGTTCCTAGAGTACCTAGGCTTCAAGATCAACAGAAAAAAGTCTCGACTTTCTCCATCCCAAAAGTTCCAGTGGCTGGGAATCCACTGGGACCTTTTGTCACACAGTTTCTCCATCCCGACGAAGAAAAGGAAGGAGATAGCGGGCTCTGTCAAGAGACTTCTAGATTCCGAAAGGATATCAAGACGCGAACAGGAGAGGGTACTAGGCTCTCTCCAGTTTGCTTCAGTGACAGACCCAGTGCTAAGAGCACAGCTAAAGGATGCAACCGGAGTTTGGAGAAGGTATGCATCAAACGCGCGAAGAGACCTGAGAAGACCAGTGCCGCCTCGGCTACGTACTCTTCTCAGACCTTGGTCCCAAGCCAGACATCTAAAGAAGTCGGTTCTTCTTCAGCCACCTCCCCCGTCGATGACGATTCACTCAGACGCCTCAAAGGAGGGATGGGGAGGTCACTCTCATCGGAAAAATGTCCAGGGGACTTGGTCCAAGCTATTCAGGACCTTTCATATAAACTTTCTAGAAGCTATGGCAGTGCTCCTTACCTTAAAGAAAGTCTCCCCGCGTCACTCGATCCACATAAGATTGGTGACGGACAGCGAGGTGGTTATGAGATGCTTGAATCGACAAGGGTCGAGGTCACCACCTCTCAACCAAGTGATGTTAGCCATTTTCCGATTGGCGGAAAAGAAGAAGTGGTACCTGTCGGCAGTTCACCTTCAAGGAGTCCGCAATGTGACAGCGGACGCTCTATCCAGGTTCACACCGATAGAGTCGGAATGGTCCTTAGACGCAGGATCATTCTCCTTCATTCTGAATCAAGTCCCAGAACTGCAAATAGACCTCTTTGCGACGAAAGACAACAAGAAGTTGCCCCTGTACGTGTCCCTGTACGAGGACCCCTTAGCGGAAGCAGTGGACGCAATGTCCCTCGACTGGAACAGATGGTCCAGGATTTATCTGTTCCCTCCTCACAACCTTCTGTTGAGGGTCCTCAACAAACTGAGATCCTTCAAGGGGGTAGCGGCAATAGTGGCCCACAAGTGGGCGAACAGTATGTGGTTCCCCTTGGCGTTGGAACTACAGATGAAGTTCGTGCCGCTACCACATCCAGTTCTGACCCAGCGAGTCCAGAAGTCGACTGTCTGCGCTTCATTACAGAAAACCCAGACCCTGCAGCTCATGATTTTCTCGCCCTAGCGGTGAGAAAGCGTTTCGGGATTTCGAAAGCCAGCATAGACTTCCTAGAGGAATATAAGTGCAAATCGACTAGAAGGCAATATGAGTCATCTTGGAGAAAATGGGTGGCCTTTGTAAAGGCAAAGAATCCGCAGGAGATCTCAACAGACTTCTGCTTATCTTTCTTCATCCACCTCCATGGCCAAGGGTTGGCAGCTAACACGATTTCAGTGTATAAATCTGCTTTGATGAGACCCATTTTATTTGCCTTCCAGATCGACCTAGGTAACGAGATCTTTAATAAAGTTCCGAAAGCCTGCGCTAGGCTCAGACCTTCAGCACCTCCAAAGCCCATCTCATGGTCTTTAGACAAAGTTCTTCATTTCGCCTCCCTGTTGAGCAATGAAGAATGTGCGTTAAAGGATTTGACGCAAAAAGTTATTTTCCTATTTGCACTCGCGTCCGGGGCCAGGGTTAGTGAGATCGTAGCCCTCTCGAGAGAGGCAGGTCGTGTTCAGTTCCTGGACGGGGGGGAGCTGAACCTGTTTCCGGATCCTACGTTTCTCGCCAAGAATGAGTTACCCACCAACAGGTGGGGTCCCTGGAGAATCTGCCCTCTGAAAGAAGATGCATCTCTATGTCCAGTAGAATGCCTAAAGGTCTATCTTCGTAGAACTTCAGACTTCAAGGGTGGTCAACTATTCAGGGGAGAAACATCAGGCTCAAATTTATCTCTGAATCAACTCAGAGCGAAAATCGCATATTTTATTCGCAGAGCGGATCCTGACAGTACACCCGCAGGTCACGATCCGAGGAAAGTTGCCTCATCCCTAAATTTCTTTAATTGTAGGGATTTTGAACATCTCCGTTCATACACGGGCTGGAAGTCTTCCAGGGTGTTCTTTCGCCACTATGCGAAGCAAGTAGAGGAACTTAAGAGATCTGTGGTAGCAGTGGGTCGTGTAGTTAACCCTACTGTTTAACTCTGCGAGGAACAGTGGTCTTAATTGGGACGATTAAGTCCAGGGTGAGTGTGTAGGTACATACTGTACTACAAACTAAATGAGGGCACCATGTGCCCATATAGACTGTTCCTTCTTTCAAAGGTGAACCTAGCAT
>NW_027171650.1:497500-557500 GCF_036898095.1 Palaemon carinicauda
AGCTAAATGGATATGAGTGAAATAGAAAACATCAACGAGTTCTAATTGGATATGAGTGAAATACGAATCATCAAAAAGTTCTAAATGGATATGAGTGAAATAAAAAACATCAACGAGTTCTAAATGGACAGGAGTGAAATAAAAAGCATCAAGAGTTCTAAATGAATATGAGTGAAATAAAAAACATCAACGAGTTCTAAATGGATATGAGTGAAATAAAAAAATCAAAGAGATCTAAATGAATATGAGTGAAATTGAAAACATCAGGGAGTTCTAAATGAATATGAGTGAAATTGAAAACATCAAAGAGTTCAAAATGGATATGAGTGAAATAAAAACATCAAGTTCCAAATGGATATGAGTGAAATACAAAATAATAAGGAGTTCTAAATGGATATGAGTGAAATATAGAAATATCAAAGAGTTTTAAATGGATATGAGTGAAATTGAAAACATCAAAGAGTTCTAAATGGGGGAGTATATAATGTAAAACATCAAAAAGTTCTAAATGGATATGAGGGAAATAAAAAACATCAAAGAGTTCTAAATGGATATCAGTGACATAAAAACCATCAAAGAGTTCCGAATGGATAAGAGTGAAATAGCAACATCAACGAGATCTAAATGGATATTAGTGAAATAAAAAACATCAAAGAGTTCCAAATGGATAAGAGTGAAATAGCAACATCAACAAGTTCTAAATGCATATGAGTGAAATAAAAAACCTCAACGAGTTCTATATGGATATGAGTGAAATAAAAAACATCAAAGGGTTCTAAATGGATGTGAGTGAAATAAAAAATATTCAAGAGTTCTGAATGGATATGAGTGAAATTGAAAACATCAAAGAGTTCTAAATGGATATAAGTGAAATAAAAATAATCAAAGAGTTCTAAATGGATATGAGTGAAATAAAAAACATCAAAGAGTTCTAAATGGATATAAATGAAATATAAAATATCAAAGAGTTCTAAATGGATATAAGTGAAATAAAAAAACATCAAAGAGTTCTAAATGGATATAAGTGAAATAAGAAAAAATCAAAGAGTTCTGAATGGATATGAGTGAAATAAAAAACATCAATGATTTTTAAATGGATATGAGTGAAAAACAAAATATCAAAGAGTTCTAAATGGATATGAGTGAAATAAAAAACATCAAAGAGTTCTAAATGGATATGAGTGAAATAAAAAACATCAACGAGTTCTAAATGGATATGAATGAATTACAAAATATCAAAGCGTTCTAAATGGATATGAGTGAAATAAAAAACATCAACAAGTTTTAAAAGAATATGAGTAAAATTGAAAACACCAAAGAGTTCTAAATGGATATAAGTGAAATTGAAAACATCAAAGAGTTCTAAATGGATATAAGTGAAATAAAAAAAAATCTAAGAGTTCTAAATGAGATATGAGTGAAATAAAAAACATCAATGATTTCTAAATGGATATGAGTGAAAAACCAAATATCAAAGAGTTCTAAATGGATATGAGTGATTTAAAAAACATCAAATGGTTCTAAATGGATATGAGTGAAATAAAAAACATCAACGAGTTCTAAATGGATATGAGTGAAATTTAAAACACCAAAGAGTTCTAAATGGATATGAGTGAAATAAAAAACATCAAAGAGTTCTAAATGGATATGAGTGAAATAAAAACATCAAAGAGTTTTAAATGGATATAAATGAAATACAAATATCAAAGAGTTCTAAATGGATATGAGTGAATTACAAAATATCAAAGAGTTTTAAATGGATATGAGTGAAATAAAAAACATCAAAGAGTTCTAAATGGGTATGAGTGAAATAAAAAACACCAACAAGTTCGAAATGGATATGAGTGAATTACAAAATATCAAAGAGTTCTAAATGGATATGAGTGAAATGAAAAACATCAATAAGTTCTAAATGGATATGAGTGAAATTGAAACATCAAAGAGCTCTAAATGGACATGAGTGAAATAAAAAATATCGAGTTCTAATGGATATGAGTGAAATGAAAAATATCGAGTTCAAAATAGATATGAGTGAAATAAAAAATATCAACAAGTTCTAAATGGATGTGAGTGAAAAAAAAATATCAACAAGTTCTAAATGGATGTGAGTGAAATACAAAATATCAGAGTTGAAATTGAAACACCAAAGAGCTCTCAATGGATATGAGTGAAATAAAAAATATCGAGTTCTAATGGATATGAGTGAAATAAAAAATATCGAGTTCAAAATGGATATGAGTGAAATAAAAAATATCAGCAAGTTCTAAATGGATGTGAGTGAAATACAAAATATCAGAGCTCTAAACAGATAAGAGTGAAATAAAAAACATCAACGAGTTCTTAATGGATATGAGTGAAATAAAAAACCTCAAAGAGTTCTGAATGGATATGAGTGGAATAAATACAACAACGATTTCTAAATTGATATGAATAAAATACAAAATATCAAAGAGTTCTAAATGGATATGAGTGAAATAAAAAACATCAAAGAGTTCTAAATGGATATGAGTGAAATAAAAAACATCAACGAATTCTAAATGTATAGAAGTGAAATTGAAAACACCAAAGAGTTTTAAATGGATATGAGTGAAATAAAAAACATCAAAGAGTTCTAAATGGATATGAGTGAAATAAAAAACATCAACGAGTTCTAAATGGATATAAATGATATACAAAATTTCAAAGAGTTCTAAATGGATATGAGTGAATTACAAAATATCAAAGAGTTTTAGATGGATATGAGTGAAATAAAAAACATTAAAGAGTTCTAAATGGATGTGAGGGAAATAAAAAACATCAACAATTTCTAAATGGATATGAGTGAAATAAAAAAACATCAACGAGTTCTAAATAGATATGAGTGAAATAGAAAACACCAAAGAGTTCTAAGTGGATATGAGTGAAATAAAAAACATCAACGAATTCGAATTGGATATGAGTGAAATAAGAAATATCAGCAAGTTCTAAATGGATATGAGTGAAATACAAAATATCAGAGTTCTAAATAGATAAGAGTGAAATAAAAAACATCAACGAGTTCTAAATGGATATGAGTGAAATAAAATTATCATCGAGTTCTTAATGGATATAAGTGGAATACAAAACATCAAAGAGTTCTAAATGTATATGAATTAAATAAAAAACATGAAAGAGTTCAAATGGATACGAGTGAAATAAAAAACATTACGAGTTCTGAATTGATATGAGTGAAATACAAAACATCAAAGTTCTAAATAGAAATGAGTGAAATAAAAAATTTCACCGAGTTCTAAATGGACAGGAGTGAAATAAAAAGCATCAAAGATTTCTAAATGAATGTGAGTGAAATAAAAAACATCGACGAGTTCTAAATGGATTTGGGTGAAATAAAAATTATCAAAGAGTTCTAAATGGATATGAGTGAAATAAAAAAAATATCAACGAGTTCTAAATGGATTAGGGAGAAATAAAAAGTATCAAAGAGTTCTAAATGGATATGAGTGAAATAAAAAACACCAACGAGTTCTAAATGGATTAAGGTGAAATAAAAATTATCAAGGAGTTCTAAATGGATTTGAGTGAAATTGAAAACATAAAAGAGTACTAAATGGATATAAATGCAATTGAAAATATCAAAGAGTTTTAAATGGATATGAAGGAAATAAAAAACATTAATGAGTTCAAGAAAGGATATGAGTGAAATAAAAACCACCAAAGAGTTCTAAATGGAAGTGAGTGAATTAAAAAACTCTAAAGAGTTCCAAATGGATATGAGTGAAATAAAAACCATCAAAGAGTTTTAAAAGGATATAAGTAAAGTAAAAAACCTCAACGAGTTCTCAATAGATATGAGTGAAATAAAAAACATCAAAGATTTCTGAATGAATATGAGTGAAATAAATAACATCAACAAGGTCCAAATGGATATGAGTGAAATAAAAACCATCAAAAAGTTCTGAATGGATATGAGTGAAATAAAAAATACCTAAGAGTTCTCAATGAATATGAGTAAAATAAACACATCAACGAGTTCTAAATAAATATGAGTGAATTAAAAATCATCAAAGAGTTCTTATTGGATATGAGTTAAATAAAAAAAACATCAACGAGGTTTAAATGGATTTAAGTGAAATAAAAATCATCAAATAGTTCTAAATGGATATGAGTGCAATAAAAACATCAAAGAGTTCCAAATGGATATGAGTGAAATAAAAAACATCAAAGAATTCAAAATGGATATGAGTGAAATAAAATCATCATCGAGTTGTAAATAGATATGAGTTAAATAAAAAAACATCAACGAGGTCTAAATAGATATGAGTGAAATAAAAAAACGTCAACAAGTTCTAAATGGATATGAGTGAAATGCAAAATATTAAAAAATTCTAAATGTATATTATTGAAATAAAAAACATCAACGAGTTCTAAATGGATAAGAGTGAAATAAAAAATATCAAAGAGTTCTAAATAGATAAGAGTGAAATAAAAAACATCAACGAGTTCTAAATGGACAGGAGTGAAATGAAAAGCATCAAAAAGTTCTAAAAGGATATGAGTTGAATAAAAAAAAATCAACAAGTTCTAAATGGATGAGTAAAATAAAAACATCAACGAGATCTAAATGGATATGAGTGAATTATAAAACATCAAAGAGTTCTAAATGGATATGAGTGAAATAAAAAACATCAAGGAGTTCTAAATAGATATGAGTGGAATTGAAAAAACCAAAAAGTTCTAAATGGATATGAGTGAAATAAAAACCATCAACGAGTTCTAAATGGATATGAGTGAAATAAAATATATCAGCAAGTTCTATATGGATATAAGTGAAATACAAAATATCAAAGATCTAAATAGATAAGACTGAAATAAAAAACATTAACGAGTTCTTAATGGATATGAGTGAAATAAAAAATATCATCGAGTTTTAAATGGATATGAGTGGAATACAAAACAGCCAAAAGTTCTAAATGGATATGATTGAAATAAAAAACATCAAAGAGTAAAATGGATGTGAGTGAAATAAAAAACATTACGAGTTCTAAATGGATATGAGTGAAATACAAAACAGCAAAGTTATAAATAGATATGAGTGAAATAATAAACATCACCGAGTTCTGAATGGACAGGAGTGAAATAAAAAGCAGCAAAGGGTTCTAAATGGATATGAGTGAAATAAAAAACATCGATGAGTTCTGAATGGATTAGAGTGAAATAAAAAAAAATAAAAAAGTTTTAAATGAATATGAGTGAAATTGAAAACATCAAAGAGTTCTAAATGGATATGAGTGAAATTTAAAACATCAAAGAGTTCAAAAGGGATATGAGTGAAATAAAAAACATCAATGAGTTCTATATGGATAAGAGTGAAATGCAAAATATCAAGGAGTTCTAAATGGATATGAGTGAAATAAAAAAATATCAACGAGTTCTAAATGGATATGAGTGAAATTGAAAACATAAAAGAGTACTAAATGGATATAAATGCAATTGAAAATATCTAAGAGTTTTAAATGGATAAGAGTGAATTAAAAAACATCAAAGAGTTCTAAATGGATGTGAGTGAAATAAAAACATCAAAGAGTTCTAAATGGATATGAGTAAAATAAAAAACCTCAACGAGTTCTAAATAGATATGAGTGAAAAAAAAAACATCAACGAGTTCTGAATAGATATGAGTGAAATAAATAACATCAATGAGGTCCAAATGGATATGAGTGAAATAAAAACCATCAAAGAGTTTTAAATGGATATGAGTGAAATAAAAAATATCAAAGATTTCTAAATGAATATGAGTATAATAAACACATCAACGAGTCCTAAATGAATATGAGTGAAATAAAAAAACACATCAACGAGGTTTAAATGGATATGATTGAAATAAAAAACATCAAAGAATTCAAAATGGATATGAGTGAAATAAAATCATCAATGAGTTCTAACTAGATATGAGTTAAATAAAAAACATCAACGAGTTCTAAATGGATATGAGTGAATTACAAAATATCAAAGAGTTCGATATGGATATGAGTGTAATAGAAAACATAAACGAGTTCTAAATGGATAAGAGTGAAATTGAAAACACCAAAGAGTTCTAAATAGATATGAGTAGAATAAAAAACAGAGTTCTAAATGGATATGAGTAAAATAAAAAAAATTAACGAGTTCTAAATTGATATGAATAAAATACGAACTATCAAAGAGTTTTAAATGGATATGAGTGAAATAAAAAATGTCAAAGAGTTCTAAATGGATATGAGTGAAATAATAAACATCAACGAGTTCTAAATGGATATGAGTGAAATTGAAAACACCAAAGAGCTCTTATTGGATATGAGTGAAATAAAAAACATCAAAGAGTTCTAAATGGATATTAGTGAATTAAAAATACATCAACGAGTTCTAAATGGATGTAAATGAAATACAAAATATCAGAGAGTTCTAAATGGATATGAGTGAATTACAAAATATCAGATTTTAAATCTCTATGAGTGAAATAAAAAACATCAAAGAGTTCTAAATGGATAACAGTGAAATAAAAAACATCAACAAGATCTAAATGGATATGAGTGAATTATAAAATATCAAAAAGTTCTAAATGGATATGAGTGAAATAAAAAACATCAACGAGTTCTAAATGGATATGAGTGGAATTGAAAACACCAAAGATTTCTAAATGAATATGAGTGAAATAAAAATCATCAACGAGTTCTAAATGGATATGAGTGAAATAAAAAATATCAGCAAGTTCTAAATGGAGATGAGAGGAATACAAAACATCAAAAAGTTCTAAATGGATATGAATGAAATAAAAAACATCAAAGAGTTCAAAATAGATAAGAGTGAAATAAAAAAACATCAACGAGTTCTTCATGGATATGAGTGAAATAAAAAATATCATCGAGTTCTAAATGGATATGAGTGGAATAAAAAACATCAACGAGTTCTAAATAGATATGAGTGAAATTCAAAATATCAGCAATTTCTAAATGATTATAAGTAAAATACAAAAAATCAAAAAGTTCTAAATGGATATGAGTGAAATAAAAAACATCAACGAGTTCTGAATGGACAGGAGTGAAATAAAAAGCATCAAAGAGTTCTAAATGGATATGAGTGAAATAAAAAACATCAACGAGTTCTGAATGTATATGAGTGAAATAAAAACAATAAAGAGTTCTAAATGGATATGAGTGAAATTGAAAACATCAGAGAGTTCTAAATGGGTATGAGTGAAATTGAAAACATCTAAGAGTTCTAAATGGATATGAGTGAAATAAGAAACATCGAGTTCCAAATGGACATAAGTGAAATACAAAATATTAAGGAGTTCTAAATTGATATGAGTGAAATAAAAAATATCAAAGAGTTCTAAATGGATATGAGATAAATTGAAAACATCAAAGAGTTCTAAATGGGGAAAAATAAAATTGAAAATATCAAAGAGTTCTAAATGATTATGAGGGAAATACAAAAACATGAACGAGTTCTAAATGGATATGAGTGACATAAAAACCATCAAAGAGTTCTAAGTAGATATGAGTGAAGTAACAACATCAACGAGTTCCAAATGGATATGAGTTGAATAAAAAAACTCAACGAGTCCTAAATGGATATGAGTGGAATGAAAAACATCAAAGAGTTCTAAATGAATATGAGTGAAATTGAAAACATCAAAGAGTTTAAATGGATATGAGTGAAATTGAAAAAATCATAGAGTTCTAAATGGATATAAGTGAAATGAAAAAAAAAACATCAAAGAGTTCTAAATGAGATATGAGTGAAATAAAAAACATCAATAAGTTTTGAATGGATATGAGTGAAAAACAAAATATCAAAAAGTTCTAAATTGATATGAGTGAAATAAAAACATCAAAGAGTTCTATATGGATATGAGTGAAATAAAAAACATCAACGAGTTCTAAATGGATATGAGTGAATTACAAAATATCAAAGAGTTCTATATGGATATGAGTGAAATAGAAAACATCAACGAGTTCTAAAGGGATATGAGTGAAATTGAAAACAACAAAGAGTTATAAATAGATATGAGTAGAATAAAAAACAAAGAGTTCTAAATGGATATGAGTGAAATAAAAAATATCGACGAGTTCTAAATGGATATGAGTGAAATAAAAAATGTCAAAGAGTTCTAAATGGATATGAGAGAAATAAAAAACATCAACGAGTTCTAAATGGATATGAGTGAAATTGAAAACACCAAAGAGCTCTTAATAGATATGAGTGAAATAAAAAACATCAAAGAGTTCTAAATGGATATGAGTGAATTAAAAAACACCAACGAGTTCTAAATGGATATAAATGAAATACAAAATATCGAAGAGTTCTAAATGGATATGAGTGAATTACAAAATATCAGATTTTAAATCTATATGAGTGAAATAAAAAACATCAAAGAGTTCCAAATGGATAAGAGTGAAATAAAAAACATCAACAAGATCTAAATGGAAATGATTGAATTATAAAATATCAAAGAGTTCTAAATGGATATGAGTGAAATAAAAAAACATCAACGAGTTCTAAATGGATATGAGTGAAATAAAAAATATCATCGAGTTCTCAATGGATATGAGTGGAATACAAAACATTAAAAAGTTCTAAATGGATATGAATGAAATAAAAAAACATCAAGGAGTTTAAAATGGATGTGAGTAAAATAAAAAACATTACGAGTTCTAAATGGATATGAGTGAAACACAAAACATCAAAGTTCTAAATAGATATGAGTGAAATAATAAACTTCACCGAGTTCTAAATGGACAGGAGTGAAATAGAAAGCATCAAAGAGTTCTAAATGAATATGAGTGAAATAAGAAAAACATCAAAGAGTTCTAAATGAATATGAGTGAAATTGAAAACATCAAAGAATTCTAAATAGATATGAGTGAAATTTAAAATATCAAAGAGTTCAAAAGGGATATGAGTGAAATAAAAAACATCAACGAGTTCTAAATAGATATGAGTGAAATTGAAAAATATCAAGGAGTTCTAAATAGATATGAGTGAAATAAGAAAATATCAACGAGTTCTAAATGGATATGAGTGAAATTGAAAACATAAAAGAGTTCTAAATATATAAATGCAATTGAAAACATCAAATTCTAAATGGATATGAAGGAAATAAAAAACATCAATGAGTTCTAAATGGATATGAGTGAAATAAAAATCATCAAAGAGTTCTAAATGGGTAAGAGTGAATTAAAAAACATCAAAGAGTTCCAAATGGATATGAGTGAAATAAAAACATCAAAGAGTTCTAAATGAATATGAGTGAAATAAAAAACCTCAACGAGTTCTAAATGGATATGAGTGGAATAAAAAACATCAAAGAGTTCTTAATGGATAAGAGTGAAATAAATAACATCAATGAGGTCCAAATGGATATGAGTGAAATAAAAACAATCAAATAGTTCTAAATGGATATGAGTGAAATAAAAAATATCAAAGACATCCAAATGGATATGAGTAGAATAAACACAACAACAAGATCTAAATGGATATGAGTGAAATAAAAACATCAAAGAGTTCTCAATGGATATGAGTGAAATAAAGAAAAAAAACATCAACGAGGTTTAACTGGATATGAATGAAATAAAAAACATCAACGAGTTCTAAATGGTTATAAGTGAAATGAAAACTCAAAGTATTCAAATGGATATGAGTGAAATAAGATCATCAACGAGTTCTAAATGGATATGAGTTAAATAAAAAAACATCAACGAGGTGTAAATGGATGTGAGTGAAATAAAAAAACGTCAACGAGTTCTGAATGGATATGAATTAAATAAAAAAACATCAACGAGTTCTAAATCTATATGAGTGAAATACAAACCATCAAAGAGTTTAAAATGGATATGAATGAATTTGAAAACATCAGAGAGTTCTAAATTGATATGAGAAATAAGAACCATCAAAGAGTTCTAAATGGATATGAGTGGAATAAAAAACATCAACGAGTTCTAGATGGATATGATTGAAATAAAAAACATTGAAGAGTTCTAAATGGATATGAAAAAAAAATCATCAAAGAGTTCTAAGTGGATATGAGTGAATTTGAAAACATCTAAGTTCTAAATGGATATGAAAAATAAAAAAACATTAAAGAGTTCTAAATGGATATGAGTGAAATTGAAAACATCAATGAGTTTTAAATAGATATGAGTGAAATAAAAAACATCAAAGAGTTCTAAATGGATATGAGTGGAATACAAAATATCAAAATGGTTCTAAATGGATATGAGTGAAATAAAATACATCAGAGTTCTAAATGGATGTGAGTGAAATACAATATATCAAAGAGTTCTAAATGGATTTGAGTGAAATAAAAAACATCAAAGAGTTCTAAATGGATATGAGTGAAATACAAAATATCAATGAGTTCTAAATGGATAAGAGTGAAAAAAAACATTAACGAGTTCTAAATGGATATGAGTGAAAAAAAATCTCAATGAGTTCTAAATGGATATGAGTGAAATACAAAATATCAAAGAGTTCTAAATGGATATGAGTGATATTGAAAAACATCAATGAGTTTTAAATAGATATAAGTGAAATACAAAATATCAGTGAGTTCTAAATTGATATAGGTGAAAAAAAACGTCAACGAGTTCTAAATGGATATGAGTGAAATAAAAAACCTCAACGAGTTCTAAATGGATATAAGTGCAATAAAAAACATCAAAGAGTTCTAAATTGATATGAGTCAAATAAAAAACATCAACGAGTTCTAAATGGATATGAGTGAAATAAAAAACATCAAAAAGTTCTAAATGGATATGAGTGAAATACAAAACATCAAAGAGTTTTAAATGGATATGAGTAAAATGCAAAACATCAAAGTTCTAAATAGATATGAGTGAAATAATAAACATCACCGAGTTCTAAATGGACAGGAGTAAAACAAAAAGCAGCAAAGAGTTCTAAATGGATAGGAGTAAAATAAAAAACATCAACGAGTTCTGAATAGATTAGAGTGAAATAAAAAACATCAAAGAGTTCTAAATGAATATGAGTGAAATTGAAAACATCAAAGAGTTCTAAATGAATATGAGTGAAATTGGAAACATCAAAGAGTTCAAAAGGGATATGAGTGAAATGTAAATCATCAAAGAGTTCAAAAGGGATATGAGTGAAATAAAAAAACATCAATGAGTTCTATATGGATAAGAGTGAAATGCAAAATATCAAGGAGTTCTAAATGGATATGAGTGAAATAAAAAAATATCAACGAGTTTTAAATGGATATGAGTGAAATTGAAAACATAAAAGAGTACTAAATAGATATAAATGCAATTGAAAATATCAAAGAGTTTTAAATGGATATGAAGGAAATAAAAAACATCAATAAGTTCTAAATGGATATGAGTGAAATAAAAACCACCAAAGAGTTTTAACTGGATAAGAGTGAATTGAGAAACATCAAAGAGTTCTAAATGGATGTGAGTGAAAAAAAAATCTAAGAGTTCTAAATGGATATGAGTAAAATAAAAAACTTCAACGAGTTCTTAATAGATATGAGTGAAATGAAAAACATCAACGAGTTCTGAATGGATATGAGTGGAATATATAATATCAACGAGGTCCAATTAGATATGAGTGAAATAAAAACCATCAAAGAGTTCTAAATGGATATTAGTGAAATAAAAAATATCAAAGAGTTCTAAATGGATATGAGTAAAATAAACACATAAACGAGTTCTAAATGAATATGAGTGAAATAAAAAACGTCAAAGAGTTCTTAAAGGATATGAGTGAAATAAAAAAACATCAACGAGGTTTAAATGGATATGAATGAAATAAAAAACACCAAAGAGTTCTAAATGGATATAAGTGAAATAAAAAACATCAAATAGTTCTAAATGGATATGAGTGAAATAAAAACATCAAAGAGTTCCAAATGGATATGAGTGAAATAAAAAATATCAAAGAATTCAAAATGTATATGAGTGAAATTATATCATCAACGAGTTCTAAATAGATATGAGGTCAATAAAAAACATCAACGAGGTCTAAATGGATGTGAGTGAAATAAAAAAAACGTCAACGAGTTCTAAATGGATATGAGTGAAATGCAAAATATTGAAAAGTTCTAAATAGATATGAGTGAAATAAAAAACATCAACCAGTTCTAAATGGATATGAGTGAAATACAAAATATCAAAAAGTTTAAAATGGATAAGAGTGAAATAAAAAACATCAACAAGTTCTAAAAAGATATGAGTGAAATACAAAATATCAGCAATTTCTAAATGATTATAAGTAAAATACAAAAAATCAAAAAGTTCTAAATGGATATGAGTGAAATAAAAAACAACGAGTTCTAAATGGACAGGAGTGAAATAAAAAGCACCATAGAGTTCTAAATGGATGAGTGAAATAAAAACATCAAAGAGTTCTAGAAGAATGTGAGTGAAATTGAAAACATCAGAGAGTTCTAAATGGATATTAGTGAAATTGAAAACATCAAAGAGTTCAAAATGGATATGAGTGAAATAAGAAATATCGAGTTCCAAATGGACATGATTGAAATACAAAATATTGAGAAGTTCTAGATTGATATGAGTGAAATAAAATATATCAAAGAGTTCTAAATGGATATGATATAAATTGAAAACATCAAAGAGTTCTAAATGGGAAAAAATAAAATTGAAAATATCAAAGAGTTCTAATTGGATGTGAGGGAAATAAAAAAACATCAACAAGTTCTAAATGGATATGAGTGACATAAAAACCATCAAAGAGTTCTAAATGGATATGAGTGAAATAAAAAACATCAATGAGTTCCAAATGGATATGAGTGAAATAACAACATCATCGAGTTCCAAATGGATATAAGTGAAATAAAAAAACTCAACGAGTTCTAAATGAATATGATTGGAATGAAAAACATCAAAGGGTTCTAAATGAATATGATTGATATTGAAAACATCAAAGAGCTTAAATGGATATGAGTGGTATTGAAAACATCATAGAGTTCTAAATGGATATAAGTGAAATAAAAAAGAGTTCTAAATGAGATATGAGTGAAATAAAAAACATCAATGAGTTTTGAATGGATATGAGTGAAAAACAAAATATCAAAGAGTTCTATATGGATATGATTGAAATAAAAAACATCAACGAGTTCTTAATGGATATGAGTGAATTACAAAATATCAAAGAGTTCCATATGGATATGAGTGAAAATAGAAATCATCAAAGAGTTCTAAATGGATATGAGGGGAATTGAAAACACCAAAGATTTCTAAATGAATATGAGTGAAATAAAAACCATCAACCTGTTCTAAATGGATATGAGTGAAATAAAAAATATCAGTAAGTTCTAAATAGAGATGAGTGAAATACAAAATATCAAAAAGTTCAAAATAGATAAGAGTGAAATAAAAAACATCAACGAGTTCTTAATGGATATGAGTGAAATAAAAAACATCAAAAAGTTCTAAATGGATATGATTGAAATACAAAACATCAAAGAGTTTTAAATGGATATGAATGAAATGAAAAACATCAAAGCTCTAAATAGATATGAGTGAAATAATAAACATCACATAGTTTTAAATAGACAGGAGTTAAACAAAAAGCAGCAAAGAGTTCTAAATGGATAGGAGTGAAATAAAAAACATCAACGAGTTCTGAATGGATTAGAGTGAAATAAAAAATATCAAAGAGTTCTAAATGAATATGAATGAAATTGAAAACATCAAAGAGTTCTAAATGAAT
Source organism: Palaemon carinicauda (assembly GCF_036898095.1). NCBI lineage: Eukaryota > Metazoa > Arthropoda > Malacostraca > Decapoda > Palaemonidae > Palaemon > Palaemon carinicauda. The sequence continues at coordinate 511,220 of NW_027171650.1, forward strand.
ATGAGTGAAATTGGAAACATCAAAGGGTTCAAAAGGGATATGAGTGAAATAAAAAACATCAATGAGTTCTATATGGATAAAAATGAAATGCAAAATATCAAGGAGTTCTAAATGGATATGAGTGAAATAAAAAAATATCAACGAGTATTAAATGAATATGAGAGAAATTGAAAACATAAAAGAGTACTAATGGATATAAAGGCAATTGAAAATATCAAAGAGTTTTAAATGGATATGGAGGAAATAAAAAACATCAATGAGTTTTAAATGGATATGAGTGAATTGAAAACATCAAAGAGTTCTAAATGGATGTGAGTAAAATAAAAACATCAAAGAGTTCTAAATGGATATGAGTAAAATAAAAAACATCAACGAGTTCTAAAAAGATATGAGTGAAATAAAAAACATCAACGAGTTCTGAATGGATATGAGTGAAATAAATAACATCAACGAGGTCCAAATGGATATGAGTGAAATAAAAACCATCAAAGAGCTCTAAATGGATATGAGTAAAATAAACACGTCAACGAGTTCTAAATGAATATGAGTAAAATAAAAAACGTCAAAGAGTTCTTAAAGGATATGAGTGAAATAAAAAAACATCAACGAGGTTTAAATGGATATGAATGAAATAAAAAACATTTACAAGTTCTAAATGGATATAAGTGAAATAAAAAACATCAAATAGTTCTAAATGGATAGGAGTGAAATAAAATCATCAATGAGTTCTAAATAGATATGAGGTCAATAAAAAACATCAACGAGGTCTAAATGGATATGAGTGAAATACAAAATATCAAAGAGTTTAAAATGGATAAGAGTGAAATAAAAAACATCAACAAGTTCTAAATAGATATGAGTGGAATACAAAAAAATATCAGCAATTTCTAAATGATTATAAGTAAAATACAAAAAATCAAAAAGTTCTAAATGGATATGAGTGAAACAAAAAAAATCAACGAGTTAGAACTCGTTTATGTTTTTTGTTTTTACTCTTATCAATTTTAAACTCTTTGATATTTTGTATTTCACTCATATCCATTTAGAACTTTTCAATATTTGCATTTCACTCATATCCATTTAGAACTCGTTGACGTTTGTTTTATTTCACTCACATCCATTTAGACATCAAAGAGTTCTAAATGAATATGAGTGAAATTGAAAACATCATAGAGTTCTAAATGGATATTAATGAAATTGAAAACATCAAAGAGTTCAAAATGGATATGAGTGAAATAAAAAGCATCGAGTTCCAAATGGACATGATTGAAATACAAAATATCAGGGAATTCTAAATTGATATGAGTGAAATAGAAAATATGAAAGAGTTCTAAATGGATATGAGATAAATTGAAAACATCAAAGAGTTCTAAATGGGGAAAAATAAAATTGAAAATATCAAAGAGTTCTAAATGGATGTGAGGGAAATAAAAAACATCAACAAGTTCTAAATGGATATGAGTGACATAAAAACCATCAAAGAGTTCTAAATGGATATGAGTGAAATAAAAAACATCAAAGAGTTCAAAATGGATATGAGTGAAATAACAAAGTCATCGAGTTCCAAATGGATATAAGTGAAATAAAAAATCTCAACGAGCTTTAAATGGATATGAGTATAATGAAAAACATCAAAGGGTTCTAAATGAATATGAATGAAATTGAAAACATCAAAGAGCTTAAATGGATATGAGTGATATTGAAAACATCATAGAGTTCTAAATGGATATAAGTGAAATAAAAAAAACATCAAAGAGTTCTAAATGAGATATGAGTGAAATAAAAAACATCAATGAGTTTTGAATGGATATGAGTGAAAAACAAAATATCAAAGAGTTCTAAATGCATATGAGTCAAATAAAAAACATCAACGAGTTCTATATGGATTTGATTGAAATAAAAAACATAAACGAGTTCTTAATAGATATGAGTGAATTATAAAATATCGAAGAGTTCTAAATGGATATGTGTGAAATTGAAAACACCAAAGAGTTCTAAATGGATATGAGTAGAATAAATAACATCAAAGAGTTCTAAATGGATATGACTGAAATAAAAAATATCAACGAGTTCTAAATGGATATGAATAAAATACGAACTATCAAAGAGTTCTAAATGGATATGAGTGAAATAAAAACATCAATGAGATCTAAATGGATATGAGTGAAATAAAAAACATCAACGAGTTCTAAATGGATATGAGTGAAATTAAAAAACACCAAAGAGTTCTAAATGGATATGAGTGAAATAAAAACATCAAAGAGTTCTAAATTGATATGAGTGATATAAAAAACATCAACGAGTTTTAAATGGATATAAATGAAATACAAAATATCAAAGAGTTCTAAATGGATAGGAGTGAATTACAAAATATCAGAGTTTTAAATCTATATGAGTGAAATAAAAAAACATAAAATAGTTCTAAATGGATTTGAGTGAAATAAAAAAACATCAACGAGATCTAAATGGATATGAGTGAATTACAAAATATCAAAGAGTTCTAAATGGAAATGAGTGAAATAAAAAACTTCAACGAGTTCTAAATGGATATGAGTGGAATTGGAAACACCAAAGATTTCTAAATGAATATGAGTGAAATAAAACCATCAACGAGTTCTAAATGGATATGAGTGAAATAAAAAATATCAGTAAGTTCTAAATGGAGATGAGTGACATACAAAATATCAAAGAGTTCAAAATAGATAAGAGTGAAATAAAAAAACATCAACGAGTTCTTAATGGATATGAGTGAAATAAAAAATTTCATCGAGTTCTAAATAGGTATGAGTGGAATACAAAACATCAAAAAGTTCTAAATGGATATGAATGAAATAAAAAATATCAGAGAGTATAAAATGGATGTGAGTGAAATAAAAAACATTACGAGTTCTAAATGGATATGAGTGAAATACAAAACATCAAAGAGTTCTAAATAGATATGAGTGAAATAATAAACCTAACCGAGTTCTAAATGGACAGGAGTGAAATAAAAAACATCAAAGAGTTCTAAATGAATATGAGTGAAATAAAAAAAAATCAAAGTGTTTTAAATAGATATAAGTGAAATTTAAAACATCAAAGAGTTCAAAAGGGATATGAGTGAAATAAAAAAACATCAACGAGTTCTAAATAGATATGAGTGAAATGCAAAATATCAAGGAGTTCTAAATGGATATGAGTGAAATAGAAAAATATCAACGAGTTCTAAATGGATATGAGTGAAATAAAAAACCTTAACGAGTTCTAAATGGATATGAATGGAATATAAAAACATCAGAGAGTTCTGGATGGATATGAGTGAAATAAATAACATCAATGAGGTCCAAATGGATATGAGTGAAATAAAAATCATCAAATAGTTCTAAATGGATATGAGTGAAATAAAAAATATCAAAGAGTTCCAAATGGATATGAGTAAAATAAAACCATCAACGAGATCTAAATGGATATGTGTGAAATAAAAAACATCAAAGATTTCTTAATGGATATGAGTGAAATTAAAAAAAACATCAACAAGGTTTAAATGGATATGAATGAAATGAAAAACATCAACGAGTTCTAAATGGAAATGAGTGAAATAAAAAACATCAAAGAGTTCTCAATGTATATGAGTGAAATTAAAACTCAAAGAATTCTAAATGGATATGAGTGAAAAAAATTATCAACGAGTTCTAAATGGATATGAGTTAAATAAAAAACATCAACGAGGTGTAAATGGATGTGAATGAAATAAAAAAATGTCCACGAGTTCTGAATGGATATGAATTAAATAAAAAACATCAACTAGTTTTATCTCTATATGAGTGAAATACAAAACATCAAAGAGTTTGAAATGGATATGAATGAATTTGAAAACATTAGAGAGTTCTAAATTGATATGAGAAATAAGAACCATCAAAGAGTTCTAAATGGATATGAGTGGAATAAAAAAAATCAACGAGTCCTAGATGGATATGATTGAAATAAAAAACATTAAAGAGTTCTAAGTGAATATGAGTGAATTTGAAAACATCAAAGAGTTCTAAATGGATATGAAAAATAAAAAAAACATCAAAGAGTTCTAAATGGATATGAGTGAAATTGGAAAAATCAATGAGTTTTAAATGGATATCAAAGAGTTCTAAATGGATATGAGTGAAATAAAAAAACCTCAACGAGTTCTAAATGGATATGGGTGAAATAAGATATATCAAAGAGTTCTAAATTGATATGAGTGAAATGAAAAATATCAACGAGTTCTAGATGGATATGAGTGAAATAAAAAACATCAACGAGTTCTAAATGGGTATGAGTGAAATACAAAAAAATCAAAGAGTTCTAAATGGATATGAGTGAAATAAAAAACATCAACAAGTTCTACATGGATATGAGTGAAATAAAAAACATCAAAGAGTTCTAAATGGATATGAGTGGAATACAAAATATCAATATGGTTTTAAATGGATATGAGTGAAATAAAAAACATCAGAGTTCTAAATGGATGTGAGTGAAATACAATATATCAAAGAGTTCTAAATGGATATGAGTGAAATAAAAAACATCAACGAGTTCTAAATAGATATGAGTGAAAAAAAAAATCTCAACGAGTTCTAAATGGATTTGAGTGAAATACAAAATATCAAAGAGTTCTAAATGGATATGAGTGATATAGAGGAACATCAATGAGTTCTAGATAGATATGAGTAAAATACAAAATATCAGCGAGTTCTAAAAGGATATAGGTGAAAAAAAAAACGTCAACGAGTTCTAAATGGATATGAGTAAAATAATAAACCTCAACGAGCTCTAAATGGATATAAGTGAAATACAAAACATCAAAGAGTTCTAAATTGATACGAGTCAAATAAAAAACATCAACAAGTTCTAAATAGATATGAGTGAAATAAAAAACATCAAAGAGTTCTAAATAGATATGAGTGAAATACAAAACATCAAAGAGTTCTGAATGGATATGAGTGAAATAAAAAACACCAAAGAGTTCTAAATGGGTATGAGTGAAATAAATAACATCAACAAGTTCTAAATGGATATGAGTGAAATACAAAACATCAAAGAGTTCTAAATGGATATGAGTGAATTTTAAAACATCAAAGAGTTCTAAATGGATATGAGAAGTACAAAACATCAAAGAGTTCTAAATGGATATTAGTGGAATAAAAAATATCAACGAGCTTTAAATGGATATGAGTGAAATACAATATATCCGAGAGATGTAAATGAATATGAGTGAAATTAAAAGCCTCAACGAGTTCTGAAATGATATGAAGGAAATAGAAAAAAACCAAAGAGTTCTAAATGGATATGAGTGATATAAAAAATATCAAAGTGTTTTAAATGGATATGATTGAAATAAAAAACATCAACGAGTTCTAAATAGATATGAGTGAAATACAAAATATCAAAGAGTTCTAAATGAATAAGAGTGAAATAAAAAACATCAATGAGTTCTAAATGGATATGGGTGAAATAAAAAATATCAACGAGTTCTAAATTGATATGAGTGAAATGAAAAACATCAACGAGTTCTAGATGGATATGAGTGAAATAAAAAACATCAACGAGTTCTAAATAGGTATGAGTGAAATACAAAAACACCAAAGAGTTCTAAATGGATATGAGTGAAATAAAAAACATCATCAAGTTCTACATGGATATGAGTGAAATAAAAACCATCAAAGAGTTCTAAATGGATATGATTAAAATACAAAATATCAAAATGGTTCTAAATGGATATGAGTGAAATAAAAAACATCAGAGTTCTAAATGGATGTGAGTGAAATACAATATATCAAAGAATTCTAAATGGAAATGAGTAAAATAAAAAACATCAAAGAGTTCTAAATGGATATGAGTAAAATACAAAATATGAAAGAGTTCTAAATGGATAAGAGTGAAATAAAAAACATCAACGAATTCTAAATGGATATGAGTGAAAAAAAAATCTCAACGAGTTCTAAATGGATATGAGTGAAATACAAAATATCAAAGAGTTCTAAATGGATATGAGTGATATAGAAAAACATCAATGAGTTCTAAATAGATATGAGTAAAATACAAAATATCAGCGAGTTCTAAATAGATGTAGGTGAAAAAAAACGTCAACGAGTTCTAAATGGATATAAGTGAAATAAAAAACCTCAACGAGTTCTACATGGATATAAGTGAAATAAAAAACATCAAAGAGTTCTAAATTGATATGAGTCAAATAAAAAAACATCAAAGAGTCCAAATGGATATGAGTGAAATACAAAACATCAAAAAGTTCTAAATGAATATGAGTGAAATAAAAAACACCAAAGAGTTCTAAATGGATATGAGTGAAAAAAATAACATCAATGAGTTCTAAATGGATATGAGTGAAATACAAAAAATCAAAGAGTTCTAAATGGATGTTTGTGAAATAAAAAAACATCAACGAGTTCTAAATGGATATGAGTGAAATTGAAAACATCAAATAGTTCTAAATGGATATGAGTGAAATTTAAAACATCAACGAGTTCTAAATGGATATGAGTGAAATACAAAATTTCAAAGAGTTCCAAATGGATAATAGTGAAATAAAAAACATCAATGAGTTCTAAATAGATATGAGTGAAATAAAACACATGGAAGAGTTCTAAATTGATATGAGTGAAATACAAAATATCAAAATGGTTCTAAATGGATATGAGTGAAATAAAAACATCAAAGAGTTCTAAATGGATATGAGTGAAATACAATATATCAAAGAGTTCTAAATGGATATGAGTGAAATGAAAAACATCAACGAGTTCTAAATGGATATGAGTGAAATACAAAACCTCAACGAGTTCTAAATGGATATGAGTGAAATACAAAATATCAAAGAGTTCTAATTAGATATGAGTGATATAAAAAAACATCAATGAGTTCTAAATGGATATGAGTGGAATAAAAAACATCAACGAGTTCTGAATGGATATGAGTGAAATACAAAATTTCAAAGAGTTCTAAATGGATAGGAGTGAAATAAAAAACGTCAACGAGTTCTAAATGGATATGAGTGAAATAAAAAACATCAAAGAGTTCTAAATTGATATGAGGTAAATATGAAATATCAAAATGGTTCTAAATGGATATGAGTGAAATAAAAAACATCAGAGTTCTAAATAGATATGAGTGAAATACAATATATCAAAGAGTTTTAAATGGATATGAGTGTAATAGAAAACATCAAAGAGTTCTAAATGGATATGAGGGAAATACAAAATATCAAAGAGTTCTAAATGGATAAGAGTAAAATAAAAAACATCAACGAGCTCTAAATGGATATGAGTGAAATAAAAATCCTCAACGAGTTCAAAATGGATATGAGTAAAATACGAAATATCAAAGAGTTCTTTATGGATATGAGTGATATAAAAAAAAAATCAATGAGTTTTATATAGATATGAGTGAAATACAAAATATCAAAGAGTTCTAAATGGATGAGAGTGAAATAAAAAACCTCAACGAGTTGTAAATGGATATTAGTGAAACACAAAATGTCAGCGAGTTCTAAATGGATATAAGTGAAATACAAAATATCAAAGAGTTCTAAATGGATGAGTCAATTAAAAAACATCAACGAGTTCTAAATGGATATGAGTGAAACAAAAAACACCAAAGAGTTCTAAATAGATATGAGTGAAATAAAAAACATCAAAGAGTTCTAAGTGGATATGAGTGAAATAATAAAACATCAACGAGTTCTAAATGGATATGAGTGAAATAAAAAACTTCAACGAGTTCTAAATGGATATGAGTGAAATACAAAATATCAAAGAGTTCTAAATGAATATGAGTAAAATAAAACACATCATTGAGTTCTAAATGGATATGAGTGAAATAAGATACATCAAAGAGTTTTAAATGGATATGAGTGAAATAAAAAACATGAAAGAGTTCCAAATGGATATGAGTGAAATAAAAAACTTCAAAGAGTTCTAAATGGATAAGAGTAAAATGAAAAAAAAAACATCAACGAGTTCTAAATGGATATGAGTTGAATAAAAAACATTAAAGAGTTCTAAATGGATATGAGTGAAATAAAAATTATTAACGAGTTCTAAATAAATATGAGTGTAATAAAAAAAAACATCAACGAGTTGTAAATGGATATGAGTGTAATATAAAATATCAGAGTTCTAAATAGATATGAGTGAAATACAAAATATCATCGAGTTTTAAATGGATATGAGTGAAATAAAAAACTTCAAAGAGTTCTAAATGGATACGAGTGAAATACAAAATATCAGAGATCTAAATGGATATGTACCTAAAAAACGAGACTGAATGTTATTCGAAACTACGAAGCACTTACTAAAGTAGTTATATTCATTATCTCATGTTCATAATCTTGTACTTGGGAGTGCTTATTTTGTATTGCTAAACTGAAGTCACGAGTTTTTTTTTTTCTCCTATCACAAGAATGTTTAATTTCTCTCTTAAAATTAGTTTTTTCTCTTTCTTTCCTTAGTTCCAGACAAATTTTCATTCTCATCATTCTGTTGTCACTTAACTTTAATTCATTTAACACTTACATTTTTAACTAAAGTAACTTTTCACTAGAAATAAAATCTTTCTAATTTTTTTGTTCTTACATTTAGTCCATTTTCGATGTTAGTTTTTATATCGTAAAAGAAGGTGTTCACAAATCTTAGATTGCTTCTTTAAGCAAATTTTACAACCACGATTCATTTGCCATTTCTTGTGCCATCTCGTATTTGCCTAAAGCTGATTCTCCTCTCTTCCTTTGAAATACTTTTACATTGAAATCAGCCAAAGTAAATGTAAATTGGGCTGTATGGTTTTTTAAGATATCTCCAGATTATTATTATTATTATTATTATTATTATTATTATTATTATTATTATTAGCTAAGCTACAACCCTAGTTGGAAAAGCAAAAGGCTATAAGCTATAAGGGAAAAATAGTCCACTGAGGAAAGGAAATAGATGAACGATATAAGAAGAAGTGAACAATTACAATGTAATTTAAAACATTAACAACTTTTAAACATATATTTCATATATAAACTATAAAATCATTTATGGCATCCCGTTCAACGTAAAAACATTTGCTGCAAGTTTGAAGGTTTGAAGTTTCACAGATTCAACTACCCGAATAGGAAGATCATTCCTCAACTTTGTCACAGCTGGAGTAAAACTTCTAGAATACTGTATACTATTGAGAATCAGGATAGAGAAGGCCTGACTATTAGAATTAATAGCATGCCTAGTATTACGAACAGTACACACACACACACACACACACACACACATATATATATATATATATATATATATGCGTGTGTGTGTGTGTGTTTTGTGAGTTTACTGTGTGTATATATATATATATATATATATATATATATATATATATATATATATATATATATATATATATATATATATATATATAGCTTTGCCAATTGAAAGAAATATTAAAAACCTTGATCTTTCATGGTCAATGCAGTATTACCACGTCTGTGAAGTACTTTTCCGTTTGTGAGGTTTTCATCTTCATACCTTATCACCATAGTTTTAAAACCAAAGACAAATAACATAATTATCAATTAAAACATTAGATAATTATCTTCTGCAAACTAGAAATTAGACGAAATTAAAAACTTAAAAGCCTTTATAATATAAATAAAGAATTGTCACTGAAGAACAAATGATAGACTATAAATCGTAGGTAAAAACATATCAGGCTTAGAAAACCGATAGATTTTACTTGATCGGTATTGCGAATGAGTTGGTTGCAAAGAATCAACTTTGTCAATATGCTTTGGTAAATTCATCACATAGGTCTACCGGTATTTTATGGTAGCTATTGTGTACATTTAGTTATTGGTCACATAAAATTTGTCCAAAAATATGAATTTATCTTTGCTAGAATCCGTTTTCCGAGGTCAGGAAACCGTTCTTCTTTGTTGTGCAAACTCGCTTCTTAAGCCATTTTCTAATCTTTCGTTCTAGTTGTGGCACTCTTCCTTGGCCCTCTTTATTTCCTCATCTTTTCTTCTTATCTAACTGATTTTATTCTTTCAGTAGCGCATTTAAAGTGTCTGTCTATACATGTCTGAAACACTTGGGATTTCCTCTGCTCCTTTCTTGTTGCTCCTCACTTTATTCAGAGGAACTTTTGCACACAACAAAATAACCCATTGATATCTTCCGTTTTCTTTATCGTTCTCAATAGGGATTTTAGGACGAAAGATTCCTATATAATCAGTTATCTATAAATATAGAAGTGATTAAATCTTCGGAAAAATATGAATTATTTTTTTGAGTATATAATTTTATCCAATAAAAGATTAATCTCAAATTTGGGAGTCAAGTAATAAAGATTTGACATAATAATCTATAGTATTTAGATATTGTAAATTTATTTTGATCTGTACACTACGAACGACGGATTTTACAATGACGGGCTGCCAAAGCAAGAGCCCGTATTCAGTCTATGTAGACTGGACAATCTAAATGAATGAATGAAAGAAGGATTTTACAACGGGTAAATGATTTGACGAGCACATTTTATTTTTGGTGTAAACCAACATTTTCTCGATCATTTTGTTAGAGATGTGCAGCAGATGGCCATGGGACCTTCAAGTATTATCTATTAAGAATTCTATGATTGAGTATTTATTATTCCCTTGAGCATGACAAAAGTCTTTACTGTCTTGAAGAAAGTTTAATATCAGTTTTGTCCCGTTCTACCTTAAACTCAGTTGGAATAAACATAGTTACATTAACCAGATTTGTTTATTTCTACCCTCTTGTTGTTCAGGTTATTTATGGCCTCCTGTATTATTCAGGAGCTCGATTTATGATTTGACAATGTCGCAACTATGACGTCAGAGTTTGCGTTCGTATGTATGAATTTTGACTTCATTTGATATAAGTATTCATTATATCAATCATTCCCGGTACATACTGTATATGCTTGAATTCATTCAAGGGACTTATTCTTAATCATTAGGTTTTAATCGAATCACCATATAATATATATATATATATATATATATATATATATATATATATATATATATATATATATAGATAGATAGATAGATAGATAGATATATATAACAAATGAAGACGAAGTCAAATTAATTTGAGCATTCGTTTGAGTTACGTTTCAGACCAGTGTGGCAAACATATTGTTGTATTTGCGTTTGTATGTCCTCGAGTTTGACTTCAATTTAACATAAGCAGTTTCCACATAGATTATTTGCTGTTCAACACTCATTGAATTTATCAAAAGAACTCTATTTTTCTATTTAAGCATTACAAACCTTAATTTGTGTTGTATTTGTAATAAATAAATATCTTATATGAAGATGAAGTCAAATCCCTATGAACGTTCGAATTCAACTGCCTTGAATTATGGACGAGAAATCTTAATCTTCATTTCAGCATCATTAGTTTTACAGCTTAAAGGAAAATATCATTAGGGAAAACAACATTACAAAACAACATCCCAAGACAAATAACACTGAAACAACAAGCATTATATATCAAGAAAAACCACAGTAAAAGTTTTAATAACACCAAGAAAAACAACATTTAAAGTAACAATATCAAGGAAAACCGCATTAGCAGTAACAACACAGAAAACAACAGCGATGCAAACGACAACATTAAGAGCAACAACACCAAGAACAACAATCTTTGAAAACAACAATAACTCAAGAATGATAACATTTTAAACAAAAACTTCACGGCAAAACCACAACAGTAGCAACAACATCTTGGATGACCACCACCAAAACAACAACAGTAGCAACAACATCAAGAATTATAACAACAACAGTGGCAACAACATAAATAGAACAAACACAAAGACAACAACAGTACCAACAACATCAAGAACAACAAACACCAAAACAACAACAGTACCAACAACATCACGAACAACAACAAGACAGAACAACAGTAAGAACAAACACCAAAACAACAACTGTAGCAACAGCATCACGAACAACAACAACAACACAGAACAAATGTAACAACAACGAGAAGAACAACATCAAGTACATCAAACACCACAACAACAACAGCAAGAACTACAACAGTATTAACAACATCATGAACAACAAACACTAAACAACAACAGTAGCAACAACAGTAGCAACAACAACACAGAACAGTAATAACAACTCTAAGAACAATGACAGTAGCGACAATAGCTAAAACAACAAACACCAAAATCAACAACAGCAAGAACAACAACACAAAACTATAACAGTACTGACAACATCAAGAACAACAAACACCAAAACAACAACAGTAGCAACAACACTATCAACAACACCAAGAACAACAACAGTAGCAACAACACCAAGAACAACAACACTGAACAACAACAGTATTAACAACATCGTGATTAACAAACACCAAAACAACAACAGTGACAATAACATCAAGAACAACAACAATAAGCCATTTTAATAAAACAAATGAGATACAATATTGAAACTTGTCTTAGAGTGCGTTTCTGACAGAGCTGATCTGATCCTCCCTCCGACGTCCAGTGACAGTCACCAGTGATCAAAACCAGGTTTGTTTACCTTTAATGTCTCTACAAGAATTGCTTGTTTATTTTCGATTGAATTATGCATTATTTAACATCAAATACAACGAAGTAAGGGGTATTTGTGCTTGTAATGTATTTGAAATTACTTCCTTATGTTTTAATTGATAAACATTGAGTGTTTCATCAGTAAACAGTCTAAGAACTGACTTTGTTGATTAACAAACGTGTGCTGCAAAACCTGTTCCCTCTCTCGTAGGATGATAATAACCCTGCTCTTGGTCAAAGACAGCACTGAATGCTCTTCTAACGGTGCACTGTAAGCATTGCTTGGCAATTTGTGGGCAACGGGACAGCTCACTACCCTTACCAACTCGCCGCTTGGGTTGCATGTGTCTGTTGGGAGAGGGTGAGCTAAGAACAACATGGTAGTCCAAGGGGGGTCGCAGGAGGTGCACCAGGTCCTTCTGGCAGTGTGAGGTGGATGATAGGGAGCTGTTATCCCCCCCCCCCCATTAGGTAAGTAGGTAAGGACAAGGCTTGGTGTTTTTGTGTGGAGGTTTAACAGAACAACTGACACAGTTTTTGTAGTACAGTGGCCACATATTACGAACGACTAGAAAATGGGAAGAAAATTCCCATTTTCTATGCACGCAGGAGGAATTGTACGCAGATGTACAAAGGTTCCCTTTTGGAATTTTACACCTTATCCGTCCCTACGAACTTTAAAGGCTCCAATATAAGTAAAGTACATCTCAAGAATTGTTTCTAAGACCCTTGAAAACCTAATATTAACAAAAATTATTTGTTTTTTAATGATTAGAAATAAGCAAACAGAAGGTGCCGTTCAACTTTTGGTTAGAAAGCAAATTAAGCTATTACATTTTGTCTTAAGTAACATACAAGTTAACTCTTAATAAATCAGCTTAGGAAAATCTTTTATAAAAATGTGTTTGATATGGAAGACGTCCAAAGATTCGCCGTGCATCCAAAGTCAGTATGTCGAAGTTCATTCTCTTCCGAGATCTGCAGTGAATGGTCAACTGAGTGCAAAAAGGGAGGTGACTTGGTAAGGGTAGGGAGGGAGTCATCCTGTAACTTTAGTGTCCTTTCAGTGCCTAGATGTTTCCCCTTGTTAGCCTTCTGCCTTGCCACCCTTTACTCTCCTTCCTGCTGTACTGTCCAACTAAAGGTCGATTCACACGACCTGTTTTCTTTCTGACAGGCTCGCCATCAGTTAAGTGGTGTCTGGCTTTCTTACGTGTATTCAAATGCAACTGTTCCCACGACCCGTCAGACTGACAGCGGCCCTCGGTCGTCAACCGTCCGAGTCGGTTTGGCTTCCTTTCCAAGAAACCTCGACCGGTTTGACAGCCGTTAGCCATCCGTCCCATCCAACGGGTTGATGATGTTTCGTGTTAACAAGGACTTGTATTGTACCCGTATGTTTCGTGGCCTACAACCTCGACTTTTCCTCATTGTATAGTCATAAAAGTTAGAGTTAGTTTGTTATTGACACTATGTATGAGAGGTTAATTGAACTTGTTCAAGTGTATGAGATGTTTGACATGGCAAACAAGATGTATATAAATAATTTACATAAAGAAAAAGATATGGAAAATGACTGGAGAGGCATTAAATAAAACAGGGGAATTAATCATAATTTTAATTTGTTCCGTAACCGAAATACAAACCACGCTATTTACATTGGGTTTACCTTTTAGCGCAGCTGAAATGGCGAGCCATTAGAATTTAACGAGGGTGTATTACCCCCGCGCTAGTTAGCGGGGGGTGGGGGGGGTAGGGGAGTGGTAGCTAGCTACCCCTCCCCCCCTCACACACAGGTGAATGCTCACTTTCACTTTTGGCTCGGACTGGGACAGACGTCTCTGTCTTGGTCCTCTCTTGGCAGCCATTGTTTGTTTTGTCTTTACTTAATCGCTTACTTTTCTTTTACTCAATATATATGTAAACATGTTTTCATGTTTGTGTATATATTTGAGTATAGAAATCAGTAAGTTTCCTTTTCAGTTGTGTGTGTAGTGGACGATATCTCAGTGGATTCCTCGGCAGTTAGGCCACCACGGCGTAATTTTATGGGTTGCGATCGAGTTTGACTTCGGTCTTTCTCTCACTCTCTCTCTCTCTTGAGGTCGTTCACCCTTTTTTACTACGTTTTACTACGCCCCTCGTAGCTTCCTTCCCGTGGGGGGGGGGGGGGGGGGGTTGCTACGCCGTACGTTTTGTCTCAATTAGTTTATGAATCTAATTGTAGTTGTTTTTTTTTTCAGCTTGTAGAACGATTCCTTTCGGGGTTTTCGTTCCTTCTTTAGTGTTCATTCCTTTTTTTTTAATTACATAATTACATAGTTTCATAATTATAATTGGTATAATTCTGTTTTGGTTACAGCTCTCCTTCCGTGAGTGTAAGTGGTTGTGAGGGCACGTGCCTGTTATGTAATTCTTGTTTCCTTTCCCTCGGGATTCCTCTTCGGAGCCTTCCCGGGGGAATGAATGTGTACTAATGATTTTTGTTTTATTTTTTTACAGTTACCGATCTAGTTCGTTTCTGTAATATGGCAACGGTGTGAGCTGTCATGTGGAGGCCTGGGGATTCGGCTGTTGCTGCCTCCCCTTTGGATTTTCGTCAGGGGCGTGTCTCCTTCTACTGGAAGTACTCCCGTGACGATTGACAGCTCTCCAGTTCATTTTAGAACTCTCAGGAGGCTTGCCTCCTTGGGTGGGTAACTTTCCTTCCGAGGGAAGTTTTTCCTGTCCAGGCTTGAGTTTTTTGCCTTTTGGAGGGTTCTTCTCTTGCCTTTTTTTCGTGCGACTATGCTCTTGGTGCTGAGCGGTCACACCTGCAGTTTTACTCAAGGGGCTGGGCAACTGCAGGAGCCCCTCTTCGGAGGATTGCTCCTTTTAGGTCACTGGCTGACCAGTCTCTTCTACGAAGTGTTTCTCTTTCCTTCGCGAGAGAGTACACTCATAGAGACTCCTCTTCGGAGGTTTCTTCTGCTGCTGTTGCTGTTGGCCTCCTTCGCCGTAAGGCTCACCGTCCGCCTCGTCGTAAGGGCCTCTCATCTCCCGATAAGGGTGCTAAGAGGCGCCTTTTTGAATCTCCGTTTGCAGCCTACAACTCCTTCTTCTTGATCTTCCGCCCTGGTGCAGATGGACAGCAGTCTGATCTCGTCTTCCGACGGGCAACGGTCCTCCCGACGGACAACGGTCTTCCAACGGACATCAGTCTCCAGGCGGACAGGCAACGGTCTTCCGATGGACATCTGTCTCCCGACGGACAACGATCCCTTCGGGGCAAAGGGTTGCCTCCCACGGGGGTTCTTCCCTTGCGTGTCAGAGTTCCCCTGCGCGCCCTTCTGTTGTGTTTGCTCCTGCTCCTGCTCAGTGTTAGCGCACAGGCGCTCTCCTGCTCATCAGCGCTTCCTGATCGCTAGCGCTCTCCTGTTCGCCAGCGCTCTCCTGTTCGTCAGCGCTCTCCTGTTCGTCAGCGCTCTCATGATGATCATCTCTGCTGTTCCTGTTGGTTCCTGTGTGCCCACGTTCGCCCTCGCGATCTAGAACTTCGGTTCAGGTCTGGGTCAAGGACTCTTCTTCTTTGCGCAGGCTTCCACGCGTTGCCTTCTGCTTGTCAGCGATCATCAGCTCGCCAGCGACCATAGACGCGTCAACGTTCACCTGCTCGCCAGCGATCTCCTACGCGTCAATGATCGCCACGCGTGTCAGTTCCCCTGACCACCATCTGTAGCGATCTAGCGCTCGCCTGCTGTGGACCACGATCTCCGGTAGCTGAGTCTTGCCGTGGATCTTCCTCCTGCTCGCCAGCGCTCACCTTTTCTTCTGTCCTTCTGTGCGCCAGCTTTTTTCATTTGCCAGCGCACATCTGCGCTCCCTTCTTTGCCACGCACCAATGGGCGCCAACGGTTTTCTGACCGTCTAGGATCGCCTGATTAACAGCTGGCTTCAGCGCTCACCTTCCTGATGCACCTGCGCGCCTTCTGTTAGCGCGATGCGCGCTAACCATCACTACTCTCTCTCGCGTTGGCAACCGCCTACGCACCCGCGCGATTCTTCATCTGCTCGCTAGCGTTTTGTTAACGCAACACCGCTCGCCAACGCGCCGTCGCTTGCCGACGCGCCATCGCTTGCCGACGCGCCATCGCCCACCTGCGCGTCAGCGCTCACCAGCTCACCACCGATCGCCTGTTGATCCACATCGCCAGCGATCTTACTCACCCACGTGGCAGCGCGTTTCCTCGCCATCGCGCCAGCGCTTGCATTCGCCGCCTCGGACACGCGCTCATTCACCTGCCCACCCTCGCGCCCACTCGCCTGCGCGCCCGCGCGACCGCTCGCCTGCGCGCCCGCGCGACCGCTCGCCTGCGCGCCCGCGCGACCGCTCGCCTGCGCGCCCGCGCGATTATTCACCTGCGCGTCCGCGCACATGCTCTCCAATGTTCGCCCGCGCGATCATTCGCCTGCGCGTCCGCGCACATGCTCTCCAATGTTCGCCCGCGCGCGAACGGATGGTTTCCGTCGCGCGAACGGATGGTTTCCGTCGCGCGAACGGATGGTTTCCGTCGCGCGAACCTACGGTGTTCCGTCGCGCGAACCGACGGCGTTCCGTCGCGCGAACCGACGGCGTTCCGTCGCGCGAACCGACGGCGTTCCGTCGCGCGAACCGACGGCGTTCCGTCGCGCGAACCGACGGTGTTCCATCGCACGAACCTACAGTGTTTCTTCGCACGAACGTCGGCTTAATTCTTGCAGTATCCATTGCTCGTCTATGGGTTATCGCTCGCCGACCACCAGCTCTCCTTCTGCACTCCTTTGCTCACCTTCGTTTGCGTTCCTGCGTGACCGCGCATGGGCGCTTCCACGTTCGCCCACGGGCAAATCATTGATTTACCATCGCGCGAGCTCCAGGGCGATTGCGACCATGATTCCCATTGGGGTTTTCGCAGCATGGCCAGCCCTGGCGAGTTCTTCTGGAGCGTATTTCCAGAACACGGCCTCACCCCGTAAATGCAGAGCATGGCACTTGCAAGAATAGGAAGAATCTTCAGGGAGGTCTGAGCAACACTCCTCTTTCCAGAACCTGGGTTAGCCCTTCCCCGTCATTCCCTGGAAGGATTTTTGGCAGGGGGCTTTCCGTTCGAGATTTCTCCATCGGCCAAGGGGTGACTGCTTACCCCTTCCTCTTCTCCACCTCGTGTAGGGGGCTTACCAGGTCCTTTCCCTCCTCGGTTACGGCCCGAGGTTTGGTTCAAGGAAGCTACAGGAAGATCATGGGTACTTTCCTCCTCTCAGGCTCAGGCACCTTGGCGTTTCGTCGTTAAGTATCTAACTTGCGGGCAAGCTTGATGTTGGACCATCTGGACGCGCTGACCGAGGGCTTCCTTTCGAGTGTCTCATCCGTGGATGTCGACAACCTCAGACACCCTTCCATCCTTGGAGAGAGTTTGTTTGTCCCCAAGGACAGAGACTTAGACAGCGGCTGTGCGGAGGAAATCGACTTCCGTTTTCACTCCTCCAAGGCGCTTTCTTCCAGACTCTGCAGGGCTCCAGCGCCTTTTTCTTTCAACCACGTCGGCCTAAGTTATCGGCTACGACAACTGAGACAAGGTGTCCAATTGCAGTTTCCTCCTGTCAGGAACAGATGGCACGGGAGGCTCCCCCGGAGGGGGGGGGCGCATAGTCCTAAAGGGAGCGGCAGAGTTCACAAACTCTAGGATTGATTGACACCCCCCCCTTGCAGGTTTCTCGCTGGGAGGATGCTTAAGGTTTCTCATCCGGATGACAGCTTCCCGATGCCCATTCCCGCACGATCTCTGCGATCAGCCAAGGATATCGCGCCTGCCGTCTCTGTCAGCGAATTCAGTGTCTCTGAACCTCTATGCCATAGGGTCGGCAAGAGTTGCCCATTTGGGCAGAATGATCCATTCCTTAGGAGAAGGTCCTCCATGGGATCATCGACGGCTTCACCCCCGGCTTCTTCAGTCGATCCTTTCTTGTAAGGAAGTATCTGAGTCGGGAGTTCCGTAGTCGACCTCTCAGCCCTGATCAAGTTTGTCGAACAAACTTCGTCCAGCGTAGAACAGCAGAATCGATCAGACTGGTAACGAGGCGACAGGACTCCTTAAACCCTGGATCGGAAGGACGGGTACTTTCAGTTCCCATTCCATCCATCTTCCAGGGAGCTCGTGGAATTCAGCCTAGACTGCAGGTATTCCTGCTTATGATGCAGTGTGGCGATCCCGCCGTGGCACCGCAGGTTTTTTCCCCCAGAGAACTCTCCCTGCTCTCCTCATGGCCGCTCAGGTGCAGGCTTTCACCTCCTTCGCTTTTTGGAGGGCTGGTCAACTCCGGTAGGCTCGGGTTCGACCTTCTTCAGCGCCGGGACAAGCTTCCGGATGCTTACCATGAGTGTGGGTTCATGGTATTTTGCTAGGAGCCTTCTCTCTTCTGCCTCAACATCGGGAGTATCTGGCCATGATATTGAGTCAACGGCCTTACCACGTTGGAAACCCCGCTTCTCGTCCATCCAGCGAGGTTACTTGGATGGGTGACCACCTGGGGACGCCAGATTCTGTTGCCACCTCCTCCGAGCCTTCCCTTCAGTTGATTGTGGCAAGGCTGAGGAGAGTCGCTGTACCTGTTCTCGGTTAAGCAGAGCTTTCAGCCCTACCTTGGAACGTTTCCTAGTTCTCCTTTCCTCATTGACCCGTCTATAGTTCCGAACGGTCGCCTCAGGATAAGTTCCATATGGGCCGGTCCAAGTTCCGGTGGTTTCAGGCAACGATTAACCGGACTTCCTGGCCCCTATGGGACCAGCGGAACTATTAGACCTGCAATGGGTGTTGACCTATGGAACCTCTTGATGGGAGTGGATATTCTCGTCCTTTCCCCACATTCTTGATGCTGTTCTCGGACTCATCAAAGAAAAAAAAAAAGGGGGGGGGGGGGCATGTTCCGGTCCAGGCCTATGGTCAGGACCTGAAGGATACCTCTCCATCATGCAGGCAGGCTTAGGGGCCGTAGTCTGGCCCCTCTACAGATCCTACAGCTCCAGCCGAGTCGCTCCGTGCGCGTCGACTTCATGATTCTGGCGTATTCCAACCAGCAGGGGACGCATTTTCACACCTCCACATCTTGCAGTAGAGATACCGAGATGATTGAGATACTCTCAATACCACCATCGGCTCTCTCATTCCAGGCAGAGGAATGTTCTCTCCGACTATCCGAGCAGAGCCTTGTAGAGAGAGTGTGCCTGGGGGTCTTTGGCCTTGAGTAACCAGCAAGTCCTGGTCTGGGGAACCTGATCGCGACAGCTTGGAACCTCAAGCTTCCGCTGTTCTTCCCCCCAGTCTCAGACCCCGAGACTCTGGCAAGATGCATTCCAGTGATGGTGGGACAACTTCGATGCCTGCGTCTTCCCTCCTTTTTGTCTGTGGAGAATGGGTCTCAACAAGACCAGGTTGTCTGTCAACCTTTCAATGGGAGAGCTCCACTGGGACTATGCGCAGAACGGTTTCTGGACCCTCTGCTTCCCCTGACGGAACTCCTGGGAGAGCTTCTCCCACGGCACAGACTACTCAAACAACCACACTGCAACATCTTTCACGAACCGGGGCGTCGCTTCGGCTTCATGCCTGGAGACACTACGCCTCCTCCGTAAGAAGAGAAAACCCGCTACAGTCGCGGGACGGAGGTCGCGTCATCTGCGATAGTCATCCGCAGGGGTCTTCCAGGCGAAGTGAAGAGTCTTCGGTGGTTGGTGCCGTGGGAGATATACCTCTTCCCTTGAGGCCTCTTCTCCAGCAATAACGGTCTTATTGCCTTTCGGCGGGAGGAAACTCCTTTCCGCTCTCGGCAATGAAGCCTGTCGCTCAGCCTTTCCCTAACCTTCAGGATTAAAGGAATAACTTTTTCCTGCCCGCTGGATCTTTCCTCGCTCATGCGAAGCTACGATCGTCCCTGCCCTAGTCGGAGTGAGACCTCCAACTTGGAGCATGGCTCGGACTTTTAGTCCCTTAAGAGATCTTCTCAAGACCCTTTACGACAGGCCTCGGATTGTATTCCGTCTTGGGTCTCCTGCTCACTCTGGCCGCGGCCAGTGTGTAAGCAATCTCCTTGGTCTCGTACGACTCCGCCCTTTCTAAGGAGGAGGGGGAGGCAACATTCAGGTTCGCTCCTGGGTTGCTGGCTAGACTCAGAATCTTGGGGTCCCGGCCCTTCGGTCCAATTCCTTCAAGATTTCGAGTCTCCATTCGGTATCTGATATCCCAAAACCTTCTCTTTCTTGCCAGTAAAGGAATCGAGAGGTTAGCTTTGGGAACAGCTGCAGTTTGTCCTCAGTTGCAGCCGATTTGGGAGCACAAGGAGGACACGGGGGAGAGTCACCAGTATACCTCTTCAGATCGGACTTAAGGATATTCATCTCGACCTGTCTCCAGACCCTCCCCCGTCACGTCGCCCTACAGCACGATGTTGGATACATCGCAACGTTCCTCGCCTTCGAGTAATACTACTCTGTGACGCAGGTGCTACAAGCTGGAGTCTGGAAGCGTCTAATGACCTTCGCAGCCCGCTTCCTGCAGGGTGTGACCCACAGGAGTTTCGATACGTTTTCTATCGCTCTGTGGTGGCTACACAACAGCTGGTCTAACCTCAGGCTCCTTTTTGGACAGGTAGCAGAAGGTTGAGGGCATTGTTATCAGGTTTTAGTCTGCATGAACGAAAGAAGTATGTCTGGCCCTTATTTCTTTCTTCATCATCCCCTCTACGGGGAAGCAGCATCCTGGTCTCTGCATAGCTGACCTCGAACCTCTGCAGGTAAACCATGCTTCCTTGTGTTCCGAGTATTGAGTCAATACTGTCGCGTCCCCCATACCCTGACGAGGTGGTATTGGGAACGTCCTAACCCAGAGTTCCTTCTGGAACTCCAGGTCAACTGCCTGGGACGGGTCACACTTCTTCCTTCACACACAAGCTTATGTAGGCCACACGGTTCCTTGCGGAGCAAGGAACTTGTGAGGTGCAGGGACTCCTTTTCTCGAGTGCGACTCACTTGGATAAAGCCAAAGCCAGTATGGCTGGGAACTTTCCACCTTACCTAAGGGGTAAGTCACCCAATGTAAATAGCGTGGTTTGTATTTCGGGTACGGAACAAATGACAAATTCGAAGATAATTTGTATTTTTCCTAACCATACAAACCTTAGCTATTTACACATATTTGCCCGCCAGCCCTGTCCCCCAAGACAAGTCCTACCTCTAAGTGAAAGTGAGCATTCACCTGTGTGTGAGGGGGGTAGGGGTAGCTAGCTACCACTCCCCTACCCCCCCCCCCCCCCGCTAACTAGCGCGGTGGTAATACACCCTCGTTAAATTCTAATGGCTCGCCATTTCAGCAGCGCTAAAAGGTAAACCCAATGTAAATATCTAAGGTTTGTATGGTTAGGAAAAATACAAATTATCTTCGAATTTGTCATATTATTGCATGGTGCATAAAGTATAATGAAGTTGCAAAACTTATTTTATCAACACAGTTATCAACCAACATCTTAGTGTCAAAGTTATTGTAATTTGCTCGATCCTCACGTGATAGATTCTAAGTAAACAATGAAAACTGCGCGCGGGTAAACGAAAAGGGAACGCCTCGTGTGAATGTACAACATTTCGACGGCGGTTAGCCACTGGCCAGCCTGTCGGAAAGAAGATGGGACGTGTGAATCGGCCTCAATTGTTGGCGTTGGGGAGACCACTCCGGTCTCCCCAACGCCAACACTTTTCCTTGTACAGAACTGTAGCCTAAAATCCTTGTTCTAATACATTGTTTCGACTGCGGATTGGATCGGTGCTCAATTGTGTAACGCAGTTAATCGGAATAAGGTATTGAGTGGAAGTTGTTTGTGGGGATGGGAACCAATGGCTTATTACCTCTGGCAACAAAGTTGGGAGGAGGTTATGTTTTCATCCCTGTTTGTCCATTTGTCTGTTTGTGAACAACTTCCTGGCCACAATTTTACTCATGGAGTAGTGAAAGTTTCAGGGATTAATTATTATTTTGAGACGTACGAGTGATTCAATTTTGAAAGTCCTAGGTCAAAGGTCAAGGTCGAACAAAAGGTCGACTTAATTAACCCTAACCTTAACCCCAATTTCGCACATGGTTGTTGTCACACAAAAGACTTCAAATAGGCCAGCGGTCTAAATTGATTCTGGGAAAGGCAATCTGGTTTTAAAAAATAAGCTGCTGTGGCGGAGGTCTGCACTCTTAGAGGGCTTAAGAATTAGAATTTTGTTTTAATGATGGGAATTAGAAAGAGCTTTTATTTATCTGCTTAACGACCTTTGAACAATGTGAGAAACTTTATCTTGACTTTGATTGCGTTAATAATACAGGAATGTATTTCAATGCACTTTTTGCCATCGTAGAGTGCTGAGAGCTTTTCTCCAGCTGGGGCTCTTAGACTGTGTGTCATAGATACCGTTATCGCAAATGTTACATTACAAAGTTGTACCATAACTGGAATACAAACCACGCTATTTATTAGGGGTTATACTTTTGGTGGAGCTGAAATGACGAGCCATTAAAATTTTAGCGAGGGTTAACTACGTACACCACTAGTTAGCGGGGGTAGGGGGGGAGGGGGTAGCTTGCTACCACTCTCGTTCACACACCTGTGATTTAGTCACTTCTCTTTTGGCTCTGATCAAGAGCGGTTGTTTCCTCTCTCCCTACTCGCCTATTCTGGACTCCCATTAATTTTTAGATTTCAACTTACTTTTTCTTATACATGTATATATATGAAAACATTCTTAATGTTTATGTATATATATGTGTATAGAAATGTGATAAGTTTCTTTTTCAGTGTTTGTGCTGTGTGTGTCTTACATATACGACAACAACACTTGCGTAGATTAGCAAGGCCAGCACAGTTCTACTTCGTGGGGAACGACCTCTCCCTCTCTGGTCCATTCCCTTCGGCATATAACTGTTAACTTGGCCGCCACAGGGTAATCGTCATCGCCTGGACCCTCTTTATTCAACTATTTTTCTTCTTCTTCTTCTTTGCCTTTGCTTTTTCCATTTTCCTACGGGAAACATGGATTTCTGAGCGAAGGGAATGTGGCCTCTCAGAGATTGACTACGGTCTTTCTCTTCTCGAGGTCGTTCACCTTTACAACAGCAGTGTACTATTGGGGAAGCTCCTCTCCCGTGTGCGGGTTAGGTTGCTCTTCCGATTGTTTGTCTCAATCATTTTTAGTGAAATTATAATTGCATTTCAACTTTTCAGCTTTTCTCCGTGTGGAACACTTCCCTTCGAAGGATCAGTGGTTTTCACTATTAGTGAATATTCTTAGCTGATTTAAAAAATTGTAATTCTGTTTTTATTACAGTTACTCCGCTCCCCCCTGGATGTCGACTGGGGAAGGAAGGGGGCAATACTTATTTTCATGTTGTTCCCTCGGGGTTCCTCTTCGGAGTTCCTCCCTAGGGAATTTCTGTAAAATAATTAATTTTATTTTTTCCCAGTTAACTATGCAGTTTTTCTTCATTCGACTAAGAGTGGCGACGAAGCAGAGCTGTTCTGTTCATGCCTGGGGAATCTGCTGTCACTGCCTTCGCCCAGACTTCTCTACCCCCTTGCTGAGTTTCTCTTCCTTCAGGGGCGGAGCACGGTCTAGGCAAAGTCTCTTCTACGAAGTGCTTACCTCTCTCGTTCGCGAGAGAGGCCACTCATAGAGACTCTTCTTCGGAGGATTGCTACTGCTAAAGGTCAGCTTACTGATCCACCGGCCCTCATCGGCGTCATCATGGGCGTCTTCAAGTCTCTTCTACGAAGTGTCCACCTCCCTCGTTCGCGAGAGAGGCCACTCATAGAGACACCTCTTCGGAGGATCATGCTGCTCATCAATTCCTTATCATCTTACCAGCAGACCTACCAGCGCAGCAGACATACCAGCGCAACCTTGCACTGCAACTTAGTCCATGGACTTCGGTCCTGGTCTCTTCTATGGACCTTTCACTGTTGCCATCTGTGGATGATCGCCCTTCCAAAGGGCACATCCTAGTTTCTGATCGTCCTACCAGCTGACCTGCCGATCTACCAACACATCCTTATGCCGCTGGTAGTCCTTTGGACTTCGGTCCTGGACTCTAACGCGGACCTTTTTACGGTCCCCATCGGTGGATGCTCGCCCTTCCAAAGGGCACATCCCAGTTCCTGATCGCCCTGCCAGCTGACCTACCGATCTACCATCACAACCTTAGACTGCTGTTAGTCCTTGGACTTCGCTCCTGGACTCTTCCGTGGACCTTTACGGTCTCCATCATGTATGTTTGCCCTTCCAAAGGGCTCATCCTAGTTTCTGGTCGTCCTGTTAACTGGCCTGCCAACCTACTAGCGCTACCTCTGCGCGCGCGTGCCAAGAGTCTCTCATGCGCGCGCGCGCGCCGACGGTCTTCCATGCCCGGGCGCTGATGGTCTCCCGAGCGCGCGAGAGCCAATGCTCTTGCATGCGCCAACAGTCTTCCACGCACGCACACGCGACAAAAATCTTCCGCGCGTGCACGCGCCGACTTTCTTCTGAACGCGCACGCGCCGACTTTCTTGTGCGCGCAGGCACCGATGGTCTCCTGCGCTCGCGCAGATGATTTTCCACGCGCGAGCGCTGATGCTCTTGCGCCGAGCGCTGATGCTCTTGCGCGCACACCTATAGTCTTGCGCCCGCCCGCCAACAGTCTTGCACGCGCGCCAACAGTCTTCCGCGTGCCAATAGTCTACCGCGCACGTGTGCTGAGAGCATTCCGCTCGCACACTGACAGTCTTCCGCGCGCACGCGCCAACAGCCTTCCGCGCGCGCGCTGACAGCCTTCCGGGTGTGCGCGCGCTGACGGCCTTCCGCCCGCGCCAATGGTATTCCACGCGTGGGCGCCAATGGTCTCCCACGCGTGGGCACCAATGGTCTCCCACGCGAGCGCCCGATGGCCTTCCGCGCACATGCGCGCCAATGATCTTGCCCGCGCGCCGATGGCCTTCCGCGCACATGCGCGCCAATGATCTTGCCCGCGCGTCGATGGTCTTCTGCGCGCGGGCGCTGATGGTCTCCCGCGCCAATGGTCTTCCGCACACGCGCGCCAGCAGTCTCCACGTAGTACTCTCATGCACGCGCCAATGAACCCGCCCTTGCGCAACCAGTCACACGCTTCGGCGCATTCAAGGGAGAATGCACAAAACTACATAGTGCCTTACTGCGCGCCAGCGCTCTTCCGCACTTTCCTGCGCCCTCCTGCGCAGTTGCAGTCTCAGATCCAATGCGCCAGCTCTTGCCAAAGAGTCAGGGCTTGCAGATCCAATGCACTAGCTCTTCCCTAAGAGCCAGCGCTTGCCTGCTCTCCAGGCAGAAATTGAGTACCAGCATCATCCTGTGTGCCATCGCTCCAATACTCTCCTACACACTCACGCAATAGGCAGTAAAAAGGAATAAAACTTTTTGGACAGGTCACCATTGCCCCATTCCTCCCCGCAAATACATAACATTGCCACCGGGAAAAGAGGAATAAGGCTTCACAGTAGGATTCAAGATCCCAAAGATTCCATCTTACAAGGGGAATCAAAACCGGGAATCCTTGGTCCATGTCTCTTCTGAAGTTTCTTTTTTCCTTGACAGACCACCGTCAGCAAACAGGAAAGCATCAACAGTCTGATCTCTAGATCACTGTTTGCTGATGGCTAGTTCACGGTTTAATGATCGCTAGGTCGCCGATCACCAGATCGCCAATTGCTAGCTCAACGCTGATCTTTGACCTCTAGTCCCTCCAATGACTAACGATCTCCGATTGCTAGCGTTTCCAATCACCGAATGCTAGTCAGTAACCAGTCATCAGCTTGCTGATCACTAGATCACCGATGGGCAGCTCATCTTTCTTCGATCATTGAACTCAGCTCGCTGATCTCTGACCAGCCCATCTTCAGCTTGCTCATCTTTGACCAACCAGGGGGGACCATAATAAGCTTGCTGATCTCTAACTCACCATCGGCTCACAGACCACCAATTCATTGGTCATCGGCAATTCGCCAGCAGTTCGTGACTCAAACTTACTAGTCAACCTCTTCCTGTAGTTTCATAGATCAGAAGGTATACAACATACTTCTCGCTACTGGCCGTTCGCCATCACACTAAAGTGATTGGAAAACGTTCGACAACCCTCATCAACGGCTTGTCGACAGGGAACTACTTGCGAGCACTCTCCAATTGCACAGTAACTGCGATACCCAACGGTTAACCATTGATTAACATTCGCCAGATTGATTCTATTCTAAGGAACATCATCAGTCCCATTAGGGCGCATGGTAAGGCTAAGTGTTGCCTTCTTTCTGTTAGTTAAAGGAATTCTCTCTCAGAGAAGAATTCTTCCACTGGGTATCGCGCCTGATCCTTTACGACACGCGTCAAGACTCCAGCGTCGACAATCTTCCATGCAAAAGGATCTGCAAGGAGCTGTCCCTTTGGGTCGATGTCCACACCATGTTGGCTTTTGAATAAGGGCTAAGACCTCAGGTCTTCATTTGCACACTGGACCTAAAGGACACTTACTCCCAGGTCCAAACCATCCATCTAGGAATGTTGGAAGATTCAGTCTAGACAAACAAGAAACACTAGTTCAAGGCACTGTGCTTCGGTCTTTCCACTACACCCATCCTGGTCTCACAGGATCGGCTTCTGTCTACTCTGTTTCGGGACGACTGACTGACCTTAGCAGACTCAGTGGCAACTTTGCATTAACACCGGAACTTCTGAAGTCTTTTTACCAAGATCCAGTGATCAGGGTAAACCTGCGGAAGTCTTCCCTACTTCCCTCCCAGAAGACTGGTGTATCTGGGAATGATTCTAGACACCAATCTCCACAAAACCTTCTCGAAACGAAAACGACTCCCATTCCAAAGGGACTTGAGTCGGACTAGAATCAGACCCTCGATCCCCCAAACATTCTGACCCCCATGGGACCAGAAGTTTGGACAAACCTCAAGGGATGGTCATCAGTCGAGAATCTACAGAGCGGCATAACCTTCTCATCCTTCCCCGCCTTGGACTTGAGGTTGCGCTTAGAACACATCAAAAGAAGACAGAGTCCGAAAGTACCTTCACTTAAATCTCTTAAGAGATGAAGGCCAACTTTCCGGTCCTTCAGCAGCCTCATCGGTTCCTAACAGAACACTCAGTTATCTGATGGACGACACACCACACACCACATAGAGACTCACATCAACAAGCAAGAAGGAACTTGCTCGTAGCCTCTTCCCATCTAATAGTATAAACACTAAGATGGGCCAAAGTCCGTTCGGTACCATTATCAGCCCGCTTCATTCCAGACTAGAAGAACGTGTTTGCTGACAATCTGTGCACAGCATCTCAGATAAGGTATACCGAATGGCCTTTGGATAGCCTTGTAGCCGACAAAGTCCCGACTTTACTGGGTCCTCCAACTAGGGATCTGTTCGCAACGCTCCTGAATCTCAGACTGCTGTTGCTCCTCATCCCTAGACCCAAAGGCTCTCTGGCAACAATGGTGGGTACAACAATGATGCTTACGTCTCGTCCCTGTTGTATCTGGAGAAGGGCACTCAAGAAGGTTAGAACATCAGTCAACCTCTCAAGGACTCTCCCAACTAAGCTATGACATTATGCAGAACGGTTTCCAAACCTTTTGCAGCTCCTGATAGAGTCTCCAAGAGAACCCTCTCCACATCACAGACAACCCACTTTGACACCTACCACAAGCTATAGCTTTGCTCTGATTGTATGCCTGGAGACTACCCAATACCTCTTTTGTGAAAAGGTTGTCTAGATATCTGAGTAATTCCTCAGCATCAGTCTACCAGGCAGTATAACGTTTTGTGTGATTGGTGTCATGTGAAAGTGTGTCTCTCCACTCGATACCTCGATTCCAGCAATAGCGGAATCCTCAAGTATATCCAAGAGGAAAAGACCCCCTATTCAGTTTCGACAGGTAAAGATGATCACTCAACCTTGATCCTCCACCTTCAAACTGAAAGAAAGGGACACCCTCTCATCGATAGACTTTTCCTAACTCATACGGACTTACAACTTGCCTTTCCCCACTTAGAATTGAGACCTTCCTCTCGGAACATGGTTCAAATCCTACGATCCCTAAAGAGACCTCCTTATGTTCCATTTCACCAGGCAACAAATTTTCTCCTGATTTAAGAACACAATGTTCCCACACACTTGGTCAGCAACCATACGAGTCAAGGAACTTCATGGTCTCTCTTTCGACATCGCCCATTATTGAGAAGGGCGAAAGACAATGTTCAGTTTCGTTCCTAAGTATGTCGCCAGACACAGTCTCCAGAGGTGACGGATCCTACACAAGTCTCCACTCGGTAACGGATAATCCAAATCATCCGTTACTGTACCCAGGGTAAGGTATGAGACCCTTCTCTTGTCATCAGCACTGGGAGAGACTAGAGGAGGATCACCGAAACATCATCTCAACATGGCGACTCACAGTTTCAGGGGCATAACTATTCCCCTGGTCCTTCTTAGCAGATTACCTTGTGACGCAGGTTTTACAAGAAAGGATGTGAATGCTCCAGGTGACTTTCACAACCTTCCTCCTGCAAGACGTGACCCACAGGAACTCGATACGATCTCTATCGGTCCGGTGGTGGCTGCACAACAGCTGATTGTATACCTCAAGCTCCTTATTGGACAAGTAGCAGAAGGTTGAGGGCACTGTTACCCGGGTTTAGTCTGCGTGATTGAAAAGATTTGACTGGCTCTTATTCTTTTCTTCATCCTACGCTCTCTTGGGGAAAGCAGCATCCTGGGTTCTCTGCATAAGCTGAACTCAAACCACTGCAGGTAAACCATGCTCCCTTGTGTACCTAGTATTAAGCTAATACTGTTGCGTCCCAATACCCTGGCGAGGTGGTATTGGGAAGGTCTTGGTTACATCAGGTTTTTCCTACATAGACTCGGAATAACTTTACCTAGACAGTCACACTTCTGCACGTCTCAACACACAGCTTGCGTAGGCCGCGGACCTTGCGTAGCAAGGTTTTAGCGAGGGCATTGACTCCTTATTTTTGAGTACTAACATACTCAGATAAGGAGCTCCCGGGCAAAGCCAAAAGTCAGTTGTTCCGTAACCGAAATACAAACCACGCTATTTACATAGGGTTTACTTTCGGCGTAGCTGAAATTGACGAGCCATAAGATTTTACGAGGGTTTACTACCCCCGCGCTAGTTAGCAGGGGTAGGGGAGGGGTAGCTTGCTACCCCTCCCCCCCTCACACACCGGTGAAATGTCTCACTTCACTTTTGGCTCAGATGATGTACAGACATGCCTGTCTTCGTCCTCGCTTGGCAGCCATTATATGTTTTGTCTTTACTTAATCACTTACTTTTTTTATACACAATATATATGTAAACATATTTTTGTGTTTATGTATATATTTGAGTATAGAAATCAGTAAGTTTCCTTTTTAGAGTTCGTGCTTGTGTGTGTAGTGTACGATATCTCCGTGGAGCCCTCGGCAGTTAGGCCACCACGCTGTAATTTCATGGGTCGCGATCGAGTTTGACTACGGTCTCTCTCTCTCTCTCTCTCTCTCTCTCTCTCTCTCTCTCTCTCTCTCTCTCTCTCTCGATGTCGTTCACCCTTTACTACATTTTACCTTTACTACGTCCTGGGTAGCTTCCTTCCTGTGTGGGTGGGGTTGCTACGCCGTACATTTTATCTAAATTAGTTTATGAATCTAATTGTATTTGTTGACTTTTCAGCTTTTTGTAGAACGATTCCTTTCGGGGTTTTCGTTCTTTCTTTAGTGAACATTCATATTTGAATTACATAATTATAATTGTTATAAATCTGTGTTTGTTACTGCTCTCCTTCCATGAGTGTAAGTGGTTTTGAGGGCACGTGCCTGTTGTGTAATTCTTGAGTTCTTTTCCCTCGGGATTCCTCTTCGGAGTCTTCCCGGGGCAATGAATGTTAACTAATGACTTTTTTTTTTTTTTTATTCACAGTTACCGATCTAGTCTCGTTTGTGTAATGTGACAACGAAGCGAGCTGTCTTGTTGGGGCCTGGGGAGTCTGCTGTTGTTGCCTCCCCTATAGATCTTCGTCAGGGGCGTGTCTCCTTCTCCTGGAAGTGCTCCCGTGACGACTGACAGCTCTCCAGTTCATTTTAGAACACTCAGGAGGCTCGCCTCCTTGGGTGGGTAACTTCCCTTCCGAGGGAAGTTTTCCCGTCCAGGCTTGAGTTTTTTCCCTTTGGGGGGAACTCCTCTTGCCTTTATTTTGTTCCTGGTCCTCCGGCGGTTATGCTCTTAGTGCTGAGCGACCGCTTTTGTAACCTTGCTCAAGGGGCTGAGCGGTTGCAAGCTCGGACCATGGATTTCGTGCGACTTGCTCTTGGTGCTGAGCGGTCGCACCTGCAGTTACGCTCAAGGGGCTGAGCAACTGCAGGAGCCCCTCTTCGGAGGATTGCTCTTTTTAGGTCACTTGCTGACCCGTCTCTTCTACGAAGTGTTCCTCTTTCGTTCGCGAGGGAGGACACTCATAGAGACTTCTCTTTGGAGGACTCTTCTTCTGTTGTTGCTGATGTTGCTGAAGGCTCAGTCCCCTTCGGGGGGCTTCCGAGCCCTATGGTCTCTCCTGCAAGTGCTTCTCCCCCGGGGGGGAGTTCACCACAGAGACACCTCTTCGGAGGACTCCGTCTGCTGTTGTTGCTGTTGTTGCTGAAGGCTCAATCCCCTTCGGGGGGCAGCTGAGCCCTACGGTCTCTCCCGCGAGTGCTTCTTCCCCGAGGGGGAGTGCACCACAGAGACTCCTCTTTGGAGGACTCTGTATGCTGTTGTTGCTGAAGCCTCTGTCCTTTTCGGGGGGCAGTTGAGCCTACGGTCTCTCCTGCGAGTGCTTCTCCCCTGGGGGGGAGTTCACCACAGAGACTCCTCTTCGGAGGACTCCTCCTGCTGTTGTTGCTGTTGTTGCTGAGGGCTCAGTTTCCCTTTGGGGACAGCTGATGCCTACGGTCTCTCCAGCCAGTGACTCTTCCCCTCGGGGGAGTTCACGTTCAGAGACTCTTCTTCGGAGGTCGGAGGGTGTTGCACCTGTCCAAGGTCGTCTTCATCTTTGTTCGACGTTCTCCGCAGAGGACCCTCCTCAACGAGTACCGACCGTTGCAGCTGCTCTACTCCTGCCAGACCTTCTAGTCTTCACCTCCGTTCCTGGACGCAGATGCGCAGTGGGCGCCAACTCACCCCGTTTACAACGGGCACCGGTCCCTTCGGGGCTAAGGGGCTTATTCCACAGTGTGGGTAAGTCCCTTAAGTGCCAGGTTTTTTCCTGCGCGCCCACGTTCTCCTGCGCGCCCGCACGCAGTAGCACTCTAGCGCTCGCCTGCTGTGGACCACGATCTCCGGTAATTGAGTCTCGCCGTAGATCTTCTTCATGCTCGCCAGCGCTCCCCTGTACTTCTGGCCTTCTGTGCGCCAGCTCTCTTCTGTTCGCCAGCACACACCTACGCGCCCTTTCCTGATACGCGCCATGGGTGCCAATGGTTTCCTAAACGCCCAGGATCGCCTGCTTGCCAGCATGCATCAACGCTCCCCTTCCTGATGCACCTGCGCTCCTTCTGATTAGCGCGATTCGCGCTAACGTTCGCCCTCTCGCCCACGATCTAACAGACCTGGGCGCAGTCAAGAAGATTTCCTTCGCCTTCTCGCCGATGACCTTCTCTAGTCTCTTACGCGTCAGCGATCTCCTACGCGCCCGCGCGATTCTTTGCCTGCGCGATTCTTCACCTGCGCGCTAGCGTTTTAAACGCACCACCGCTCGCCAACGCGGCATCGCTTGCCAATGCTCCATCGCGCCATCACTTGCCAACGCGCCTTCACTCGCCTACGGGCCATCGCTCGCCAAGACGCGCCATCGCTCGTCAACGCGCCATTGCCCGCCTACGCGCCATCGGTCTCCCGGCCGCCTGCGCTCGCCCTCGAGACCGCGCGCCCACGCGACCGCACGCCCACGTGCCAGCGCGCCCGCGCACATGCGCACCCATATTCGCCCGCGCGCGAACCAACGGTTTTCCATCGCGCGAGCGCCAGCGCGATTCCCGCCAGTAAGCCATCGCTTGCTAACACGCCGTCGCTCGCCAACGTGCCGTCGCTCGCCTACGCGCCATCGCTCGCCTGCGCACTATCGGATTCCGACCGCCAGCGCTCGCCCTTCCAACTACGCTTGCCCTCCTTCTGCGCTCCCTCGCGCACTTTCGTCTGTGCGCCCACGCGCCTGCGTGCCCGCGCACGGGCGCTTCCACGTTCGCCCACGCGCGAACCATTGATTTACCATCGTGCGAGCGCCAGGGCGATTGCGACCGCGATTCCTGTCGGGGTTTCGCAACACGGGCAAATGGCGAGTCTTCTGGAGCGCGTATTTCCAGAACATGGTCTTCACCCCGTAAAGGCAGAGCATGGCACGTGCAAGAACAGGAAGAATCTTCAGGGAGGTCTGAGCAACATTCTTCTTTCCAGAACCTGGTTTAGCCCTTCCTCCCCACCATTCCCTGGAAGGGTCTTGCCAGAGAGTTTTTCTTTCGAGTTTTCTCCGCCGGGCAGGGGGTGACTGGTTTAGCCCTTCCTCTTCACCATTTCGTGGAAGGGGCTTACCAGGCCTTTCCCTCCCCGATTGCGACCCGAGGATTTGTACAAGGAAGCTCCAGGAAGCACCTTTGCGTTCTGACGCCAAGTTTTGAACTTGCGGGCAAACTCGATGTTGGAGCATCTAGACGCAGTGACCGAGGGCATCCTCTCGGGAGTCCCATCCGTGGATGTCGACAAGCTCAGACACTCTTCCATCCTTGGGAAGAGCTTGTTTGAGCCCAAGGACAGAGAAATGGACAGCTGTTGTGCGGAGGAAGTCGAATCCCGTTTTCACTCCTCCAAGGCGCTTACTTCCAGACCCTGCAAGCCTCCGAAGCCTCTTCATTCAGCCTCGTCAGCCTAGGTTATCGGAACCGGCTACGGCAGCTAAGACAAGGTGTACAATAGCAGTCCCCTCCTGTCAGGGACAGGTAGGACGGGAAGTTCTCCCGGGGAGGCATAATCCTAGAGGGAGCGGCCGAGTTCACAAACTCTAGGATTGGCAACCCCCCTTGCAGGTCTTCCGCTGGGGGGATGCCTAAGGTTACTCGTCCGGATAACAGCTTCCTGATGCCGATTCCTGCACGATCTCCGTGATCAGCCAAGGATATCGGGCCTCGCTCTTAACATCTCTCCTCCACTGTCAGCGAATCCAGTGTCGCTGAGCCTCTATGCCATGGGGTCGGCAAGAGGTTTGCCCGTTGGGCAGAAGGAACCATGCTTTAGGAGAATGTCCTCCATAGGGTCGTCGATGGCTTCACCCCCGGCTTCTTCAGTCGATCCTTTCTTGTAGGAAAGCATCTGAGACGGGAGTTCCGTCATCGACCTCTCAGCTCTGATCAAGTTTGTCGAACAAACTTCGTCCAGCGTGGAACAGCAGAGTCGATCAGACTGGTAGCGAGACCGCAAGACTCCTTATGCCCTGGATCGGATGGGCGGGTACTTCCAGGTCCAATTCCATCCATCTTCCAGGAAGCACTAGGAATTCAGCCTAGGCTACAGATGTACCTGCTTAAGATGCTGTGTGGCGATCCCGCCGCAGCATCGCAGGTTTTCACCAGAGAACTCTCCGTGCTTTCCTCATGGCCACTCAGGAGCAGGCTTCCGCCTCCTTCGCTTTTTGGTCTGGCTAACTCCGGTAGTCTCGGGTTCGACCTTCTTCAACACCGGGACAAGCTTCCGGGACTTTACCAAGAGTGAGGGATCATGGTAATTCGCAAGGAGCCTTCTCTACTTCTACCTCAACATCTGGAATATCTAGCCATGATATTGACTCCTTCTCCGAGCCTTCCCTTCAGTTGACTGTGGCAAGGCTGAGGAGAGTCGCAGAACCTTTTCTCAGTCAAGGAGAGCTTCCAGCCCTATCTTGGAACGTTTCCTGGGTCTCCTTTCCTCATTGACCCGTCTAAGTCCCGAACGGTCGCCTCAGGATAAGTTCCCTGTTAGGCGGCCCAAGTTCCGGTGGAATCAAAGCAACGATTAACCGGACTTTCTGGCCCCTATGGGACCAGCGGAACGATTAGACCTGCACTGGGGGTTGACCTATGGAACCTCTTGCATGGGAGTGGATATTCTCGTCCTTTCCCTGCATTTGATGCTGCTCTCGGACTCGTCAAAGAAAAGGGGGGGGGGGGGCCGCCATGTTCCGGTTCAGGCCTATGGTCAGGACCTGAAGGGTACCTCCTCATCATTCAGGTAGTCTTAGAGGCCGTAGTCTGGCCCTTCTACAGATCCTACAGATCCTGCCGAGTCGCTCCATGCGCGACAACTCCATGGTACTGGCGTATTCCAACTAGCAGGGAGGTACATTTTCATACTTTCGCATCTTGCAGTAGAGATACTGAGATGAACCAAAGTCCACTCAATACCAGGGCAGAGGAATATTCTCTCCGACAATCTGAGCAGAGCCTCACAGATAGAGAGTACCTGGGGATCTTTGGCCTCTAGTAACCAGCAAGTCCTGGCCTGGGGGACCTGATCACGACAGCCTGGAACTTCAAGCTGCCGCTGTACTTCCCCCCAGTCTCTGACCCCAAGACTCTTTGGCAAGATACTTTCCGGTGACGGTGGGACAGCATCGACACCTACGTCTTCCCACCATTGTTGTCTGTTGAGAAGGGGTCTCAACGAGACCAAGTTGTCTGTCAACCTTTCGATGGCCCTGAGAGCTCCTCTGCGACTATACGCAGAACGGTTTCCGGACCTTCTGCATCCCCTGACGGAACTCCCGGGAGAGCTTCTTCCACAACACACGCTACTCAAACAACCACACTGCAACATTTTTCACAAGCCGTAGCATCGCTTCGGCTTCACGCCTGGAGACACTACGCCACCTCCTCACGAAGAGACACCCCGCAACAGTCGCGGAGAGGAGGTCGCGTCACCTGCGATAGTCATCCGCAGGGGTCTACCAGGTGAAGTGGAGAGTCTTCTGTGGTTGGTGTTGTGGGAGAGGTACCTCTTCCCTTGATGCCTCTACTCCAGCAATAAAGGAGTTATTGCTTATCGGCGGGAGGAAACTCGTTTCCGCTCTCGGCAGTGAAGCCTATCGCTCAGCCTTTCCCTGGCCTTCAGGCTGAAAGGAATAGACTCTTTCCTTCCCGCTAGATCTTTCTTCGCTCATGCGAAGCTACGATTGTACCTGCCCCCAGTTGGAGTGAGACCGCCTCCATGGAGCATGGTTCGGACTCTTAAGTCCCTTAAGAGATCTTCTTGCAAACCATTATGTCAGGCCTCTGATCATCGTCCGTCTTGGAAGACAGTGCTCCTGCTCGCTCTGGCCTCAGCCAGTGTGTAAGCAATCTTCATGGTCTCGTACGACTCCGCCCTTTCAAGAGGATAGGGGGAGGTAACATTCAGGTTCGCTCCTGAGTTGTTTTCTAGACTCAGAATCTTGGAATCCCGGACCTTCGGTTCGACTCCTTCAAGATTTCAAGTCTCCGTTCTGTATCAGATGACCCAGACCTTCTCCTTCTTGCCAGTAAAGGAACCGAGGGGTTATCTTTGAGAACAGCTGCAGTTTGTCCTCACGTGCAAGCCCGGTTTGGGAGCACAGGAAGGACGCAGGGGAGAGTCACCAGTATGCCTTTTCAGCTCGGACTCAAGGGCATTCATCTCGACCTGAATCCAGACCTTCCCCCGTCACGTCGCCCTACAGCACGATGTTGGATACATCGCAACGTCCCTCGCCTTTAAGAGGA
This sequence comes from Palaemon carinicauda, assembly GCF_036898095.1. NCBI lineage: Eukaryota > Metazoa > Arthropoda > Malacostraca > Decapoda > Palaemonidae > Palaemon > Palaemon carinicauda. Next base: position 547,653 of record NW_027171650.1, read on the forward strand.
ACTACTCTGTGACGCAGGTGCTACAAGCTGGAGTCTGGAAGCGTCTAGTGACCTTTGCAGCCCACTTCCTGCAGGACGTGACCCACAGGAACCTCGATACGTTTCTATCGCTCTGTGGTGGCTACACAACAGCTGGTCTAACCTCAGGCTCCATTTTGGACAGGTAGCAGAAGGTTGAGGGCATTGTTACCAGGTTTTAGACTGCATGAACGGAAGAAGTATGTCTGGCCCTTACTTCTTTCTTCATCCTCCCCTCTACTGGGGAAGCAGCATCCTGGTCTCTGCATAGCTGACCTCAAACCTCTGCAGGTAAACCATGCTTCCTTGTGTTTCAAGTATTGAGACAATACTGTCGCGTCCCCCATACCCTGACGAGGTGGTATTGGGAACGTCCTAACCCAGAGTTCCGTCTAGAACTCCAGGTCAACTGCCTAGGACGGGTCACACTTTCTTCCTTCACACACAAGCTTATGTAGGCCACACGTTTCCTTGCGGAGCAAGGAACTTGTGAGGTGCAGGGACTCCTTTTCTCGAGTGCGACTCACTCGGATTCTGAGTCCACGGTAAGCCAAAGCCAGTATGGCTGGGGACTTTCCACCCTTCCTAAGGGGTAAGTCACCCTATGTAAATAGCGTGGTTTGTATTTCGGTTACGGAACAAATGACAAATTCGGAGATGATTGGTATTTTTCCTAACCATACAAACCTTAGCTATTTACACATATTTGCCCGCCAGCCCTGTCCCCCGAGTCAAGTCCTACCTCTAAGTGAAGTGAGACATTTCACCGGTGTGTGAGGGGGGGAGGGGTAGCAAGCTACCCCTCCCCTACCCCTGCTAACTAGCGCGGGGGTAGTAAACCCTCGTTAAAATCTAATGGCTCGTTAATTTCAGCTACGCCGAAAGTAAACCCTATGTAAATAGCTAAGGTTTGTATGGTTAGGAAAAATATAAATTATCTCTGAATTTTTCATATTGGCAGGGACGTCCACCCTTCGTAATGGGTGAGTCACCCCTACTAGATAGCTTAGTTTGTATTCCAGTTACAGGACAAATGACAAATTCGTAGATAATTTGCATTTTTCCTAATTATCCAAACCTTAGCTATTTGTACAAACTTGCCTGCTATCCCTATCCCCCTTGAAGTCCTACCTCCAAGCAAAGTGACTAAAAAACAGGTGTGTGAGTGGGAGTGGTAGCAAGCTACCCCCCCCCCCTACCCCCGCTAACTAGCAGTGTGGTTAGTTAACCCTCGCTAAAATTTTAATCGCTCGTCATTTCAACTCCACCAAAAGTATAACCCCTAATAAATAGCTAAGGTTTGTATAGTTAGGGAAAATACAAATAATTTACGAATTTTTCATTTTTATAAGCTTCAAGTGACTATTTTAAACAAACATAATTTGAATATGATAAATATAAAACTTACCTGCAATATAAAGAAATCCGCAATATAGATTTACTTATGACATCTTAATAAACCCAGGGTATGCTGATCGAGCGATTTGTGAACTGCGATGAGGCAAAGCATTGCTCTGTTCTTTTGTAAGACACCTTCCCTTGACAAAAACTTTATATTAAGAAGTTAAGGATAATTCCCTACATTTCATGAAACTAAGATTTTGTTCTATCATAATCAGAATGATCAATCAATAAATTTCCAATACAAATTTAAAGCTGATTTTGCATAATATGTGTTTATCACAATCAACCCATGAACTCTTAAGAAAAGTAGGATCTTTTAACAACAGCACATAACTTTATAGTGAACAAATTAGGATGGTAATATATCAAATGAAATTGATGGGTTGAATTATGATGGAAAAACAAGTTGTTTTTTTATTTGTTCCTGCACCAAATACAAACCTTTCAGTTCTTCACTATGGAAATACTTTTCGGTGACAGCTGAAACCAGCCTTAAAACGTTTAGCGAGGTGCTACTCCCCTCCGATAGATAGTGGGGCTCTAGCATGAGATATACCCACCACCCCACTCACACACTCAGTTTCCAACACATGCCACTTTGCACTTCAGCTTGGAAGAGACGGACGTTGTCTGATCTCCTCCACTCTATTCAGTTTTAAAACCTATTAAAAGAACAACTGGCTTAATGTTTTAAACTTTTGGTTTCTCTAGTGTGATAGAGTGTGCATTCTGATAGAATACAGATTTGTCCAGACAGGGAAGGGAGCCGATGCGGCACCTTCATGTTTTTCTTGGAGACAGATCCCCACTCACTTTGTCCTGCGTGCAAAGGGCATGCCTGTTCGCAGGAGCCTCATTGTGATGTGTGTAGGGCATGGCCTGCCTCCCAGTGGCTGTGATTTGGTAAATGTAGGATGAATGCTGAGAGGGATTCTTCCCTTTGGCTCTTCGTGTTCATCCTCGAAGGCGCCACCTTGACTCTGCCCGATCAGTCTCCTCAGGGAATCTGTCGGGTAAGATTGGAAGCCCCTTGACAGGACAACCTTGCGGTTGCTTCCCATACAGAAGCAACTGAGACTTCCTCCTCAGGAGAATCTCTGTCTACTGACGCAATACGTCCATTGTGGCCCTCTTTATGGCTTCCAGGCTTTCATTTGAGAGCACTTTGCCAGAGGTTCTCCAGCGAGGGACACGAGGTGAGAGTGAGGCTCCCTCACCCACGATGAATACCAATACCTCCCCTAAACCTTCCAACGTTACTGCTCTGAAACAATCTTTTATTTCGGTACCCGGCAACAGGGCTCGTTCGTCCTTCCCGCCCAAAAGGAGAGAAGACAATCACCTCATTGGTCTCCTTGAGGTTTTTTAAAGCACATCTGAGAGTCATCAGTTCCATGCTCAAGCTCTTCAGAGCGTAGCTTTTCGGATCTAGACAACCGGGGTGTTGAACGGATGTTGAACGGATGTTTACAGATCGCTTACGGTGTAGTGACCTTAGTACACGTTGTACCTCTCTACGCATGGAGAGACCGGAGCCTGGGGTGTCTACTTTATCCAGAGTAGAACCCGCTAGGTTGCTGCCCATCCGGCAACCCCCTCTCCCTTACATGGAAAGAAGTGAGGTTAGGCAACAACCCCCCATTTAGAAGAGACGAAGTATGTTGTACTTCTTACAAAGGAACTCTCCAAATTAGATCAGCTTGGCGAGCATAGCAAGAAGGCAAGTTAGCGAGATATTCAACCCTCACATTTAACTACGCGCCAAACCATCACGCACTACCCCTCTCTCATTTGACCTACCGCTCTCACCCAACAACAGTTGAGGGAGTTCACCACACTCTCCTATGCATGCAAGCCATCACACCCATACAGTAGAAGAGGTTAAGCGTGCGTACCTACTGATGAACCCAATACCTCACGCGCCATTTCAAATTCAAATGGGGGAATCTTATAACGAGATTAATGACTGTTTGAGCTTTAACCTTTAAACAAACGACAGGCAATACATGCTCATATGTGCACACAGACTCCCGTGTCTCACCTCACCAGCGCTCAACCCATCAGCAAGTTCTTCACAAGCATGCACTCGATGCATGCTCGCCCTACCATCAGTATGAGTCCGCACAGCACTTGCCTCGCCAGCACTCGCCTTTTCTGCGAGCTTCTGATCAGTGGGCACCTAATATTCAGTTGCCTCACCTGCAAAGTGCTCCGGCACAGTGCGCGCTTTTAACGAGAGCCCATATAGAACATCTTGGCGACCGATCACTTATCCATAAGAAACAGCAAAGACAGTTTCTTTTGCAAAAGATAAACCCTGGATCCAGGAACTGGTGTAAGTGCTTGAACAAGCAGTCTCAGGACCAGTGTATTTGCCTCTACCAACACATAAAAGTACTCCAATAATTCCTCTGGAAGCCACAAAATCCTCGGTAAGAAGTTCCCTCCTTTTGAACAAAAGCTCCTCCGTCCCACCATACGCCCCTCTCCCTAGCATAGGCCGTCAAGATAGAAACAATAGCTATGGTCTAAGCCTGCTACCACCGGCCAGGACCCAATCTGGGAGAGATTGGGCATTGTTCCGATCATTCCTCAAAAACCTAGAGGCGTCAACGGGCAATTACTCCTCCGGGGGATTCTATCCATCTGAGAACGAGCAGGGGCTCGAGATCTCAGAGAGAAACCTCTTTAACAAACAACTAGTTACAAGCTGATCCCTATACTGTAAAACCTGGAGCCGTTAGTTTTGTGATCTTTGGCACCTAAGGAGCCCCCACCAAGTACGGCATCCCCCAAGGACACGGGGCTGACAGAGGAAGTAAGGAAGGATATACTTTGCTTCAAGTGAATTTTTTCATCTAACCAAGGGATGAAGGATACCAAAACGGTCCCGAAAACTGGGCCTTGAATTAAGGGTGAAAAGCATTCAAGGAGCATCCCACAGAACATAGTCCGCCTTCCACACAACCGAAAGATAGCGGCCTTCCTCCGAGGTCATACCTCACACCAGATCCCTTTGATGACTGATACCCTCTCTGAGCTCCTATTGTTGTGAGCTTGGACGAGGAAGAACCTTTTGATAATGGTTTGGACCATTCTGAGGGCAAGCTGCCACCTTCGACGAACCCTAAAATCTTCCCTTTGAACAAAGGGATGCAAACCATGTGTTCCTCCAGGTCCTAGTATGTACAGTCAGCCCTCACTCTTTGCAGCGGTTAGGTAATAGAGACAGGCGTGAAGCGCAATAATCCGCAAATACTTGCTTTCCTAGGGTGGGATAACTTCTAACCCCACCAACTCACTGCCCATTGCCCATGCAAGATATATTAACACACTAAGTAGTTTCTAATACTGTTTTTTATTTGGTTTCTATTACAGTATAAATATTTTGTAATTGAATGAAAATATTTCAGTAAGTGTACAATACATGTGGACACGTGTACAGGCACTCATATAAATTGATGGATGTCCGGGTGTTTGAGAGAGATTTCCATTTCACCCCTTTCTGGACGACAGGTGTCTGGGAGTGCGAGACCAGTCGAATATTGAACTACCTAACTCTGCTGTAGTAATTGTTAACTTTTACGAGTATGTTATTGATCTGTTTTTTTTTCCACGTAGATATATATTACAGAGGTTCTGTTCTTTCCTTCTCTTCTGCCCTGTTGTTTTTCTCTTGCCTTTCTACTTGTAGTCAGAGTGAATTAGATGGGATGGTGGATCAGTCCAGAAATAATTAGCAACAAGAAGTATTTCATGACAGTGGATGGAGAATTTTGTAGCATACCATAAAAAAACCTCCCTCTGGATCTTATTTTTTTTTCCAAAGACTCATTAAAAAAAATGCTAAGATGTATGATTTTTTCCTTTTTCAAAATTGGATTAAATGGGCACTGCTAGTCTTCTGTTATAAAGCTTGACTCTCTGAAAAAGGATTGTTCATTAAACTATTCCATTGGAAGCCTAATTTGATTTGCACAGGCTCACATTGTTAGCAGTTGTCTGTGTCATTTAGACCATTATGCCAAATGCTAGGATCTTTATTGTCATTCCACACTACTTACACCTACCCTAGAAATAATTTTTGATATTCTGAAATTCAATTATCTAACGCCACGATCAAAATCAATGGGACTTGAACCCGGTTGTGCCAAGCAGTACACAGAAATTAAATCCCATTGTTAGTAATATTGATAGTAATGGCAAAGGACTTTGCGGGCATGGTGAAATGATGTATTTTTGGGGATTAATTTAATAAACTAAACATGTCAGAGTCAAGCTCTTGGGAGGAATGTAATGTATAGGCTGAGGATTGGCCATAGTCGGCCAAAGCACAAATATCTTTTCGTTTTTTTTCTTCTTTTGAGCGATATTCATGCACAGTTCAAGTTTTGCTTATTATAATTTTTACTTCTTTGCTTGCTTTATCATTCAGTTGAATTTATAGCTATTATTATTATTATTATTATTATTATTATTAGTATTATTATTATTATTATTATTATTGCAGTTGTTGTCAATTACTTATCTTTTCAAAGTATTTGGTATCAATTTTCACCAACAGATTTCAGTTATGGTTAATTAATGATAATTTTTATTCATCCTCTTTTTTTTTCAAATACTTTGGTAATCATTATTTGATGCTTCTACTGATAGTGGAGAAGATATCAGAAAATTTTCCGGAGAATCTTCCATTTTCGGAACCAGACACCAAAATTAGCACACAGACTCTTCGGGGATTGCTCTTTTTAATAAAAAGGATACTATTGAATTTACAGAAATATTGCATTTCGCAATAAGATCGCAAAGACTTCCCTTATCCGAATGCTCTTGATGTCAAATCATACATTTCTTTTTTTTTTTACTGCGTAAAATCCGAATTTAGAAGTATGTACTTACCCATTTCCTATATAAGCTATAAAAACTTTAACAAAACAAGAGGAAGAGAAACTAGATAGAACAGTGTGCCCGAGTCTACCCTCAAGCAAGAGAACTCTAACCCAAGACAGTGGAAGACCATGGTACAGAGGCTATGGCACTACCCAAGACTAGAGAACAATGGTTTGATTTTGGAGTGTCCTTCTCCTAGAAGAGCTGCTTACCATAGCTAAAGAGTCTCTTCTACCCCTACCAAGAGGAAAGTAGCCACTGAACAATTACATTGCAGTATTTAACCCCTTGGATGAAGAAGAATTGTTTGGTAATCTCAGTGTTGTCAGGTGTATGAAGTCAAGGGAGAATCTGTAAAGAATAGGCCAGACTATTCGGTGTCTGTGTGGGCAAAGGGAAAGTAAACCGTAACCAGAGAGAAGGATCCAATATAGTACTGTCTGGCCAGTCAAAGTACTCCATAACTCTCTAGCGGTAGTATCTCAACGGGCGGCTGGTGCCCTGGCCAACCTACTACATATATATATATATATATATATATATATATATATATATATATATATATATATATATATATATATATATGTATATATATAGTTTGCCTAAGTATATTATACATAGAAAATAATGGTGTCATTTGAAAAATGAAATTATTTATTACCTGGTTCTTTAATATCTTTAGACATTTTCGTCTTTTGAGATTTACTGAGGATTTAGTTAGACCCAACTTGTGAAGGTTTAAATGCTGTTTGCCCCTCCTTGCCTTATTGTTATGTGGGACTTGAAGTTGACACTTCTGATTTTATAATTCTTATGAAGCCTATAGGCCTAGAATTAAAATGAAGAAGAGACTGTGGAGAAATTTCACAAATCGTAACTTTATGCCCAGATAGACACCTTCCATAAATGACAAGATTTGATGCAAATATTTTTTGTTGCTACCAGACATATAGCCATACCCTAGTATGTGTTAAAGACAAGACGACATAGCCATATTATTATTATTATTATTATTATTATTATTATTATTATTACTGTTGTTGTTGTTGTTATTCGAGATACGTTGCTATTGTAGAATCTGCCCATTATAGGTGTGGGGGAATATGTCTGACCCAATTATAGCTTTCCCTTCGTAAATTAAAGTTGGATAATATAGGTAGATTTAATTGTATTTCTGGTACCGAAGATAACACACCACTTCGCTTATTTACTTATTCATTTATCATTATTACTTCTCCCTTAATAAACTCCTCAAGAAATTAGACCTATATAGGCAGCGTTGACTGTTACCTAAGCTTTGGCTTGAAATAATTTATTGCAAGTTTCGAAACCACGACCCTAACTACCTTTTGCTTCATACACAAAACGACATAAGCAAAATCAGGTAATAACTTTGAATTAATAACCCAAATGCATAGATGGTTATTATTATTAGACAACAGGACTAAGCTTAGATTATTTTCCCTCTTGAAGCTTTTTTCCCACTCCGACTATCTACAGACACAGTTCCAGGAATAGTCTCACGGAATCAAGGTGTTCAGAGGGATTCGTGTTTCATTAATGTATTACTTTTTTTTCTGAAATATTATTGTAGCCCAATTGTTTTACCTATCTAATATTTTTTTCAATAATAAAATTTTTCATAACAGTTGAGCAACTTTGTGCATTCATACACATGTTTACAAAGTGAAATATAAGATTTATTACTAAGTGACAAGTTATGTTCAATGCTGTCCAATGCAATAATAAATAAATAGCATCAGTCTGGCTGCATACTGTAGACGGGAATCCCCCCCCCCCACCTCGTGCCCTTTATTAGTAGAGGAAGAGAAGAAGGAAAAGGATAAGAAAGGGTTACTAATGAGAGAGAGAGAGAGAGAGAGAGAGAGAGAGAGAGAGAGAGAGAGAGAGAGAGAGAGAGAGAGAGAGAGAGAGAGAGAAGGAAGAGGACAATTCAACACCAGACCAAAGAAAGCCTGTTGCTGTTTTGCTGGATAACCGGGGGACGTCAGTGGCAGGATACTATCTTTCTATCCTGCCTGTCTCGGAACCCCAAACCGAGAGGTAGTCCTGAATCGGAAGACACCTAAGAGGAAGGATCCTCAACAGAGTCGATTTCTTAGGGCTTGACCCGACCCAGGACTCTCGGAAAACCCGAGTCTCTTTACTTCAGGTTATCCAGGAAGATACAGACATCACTGCCATTACTGGTCGGAAAATATTCTCTATTTAAGAAGACTCAAACATTTTATGTAAAGTTTATAGATTTGTTGATAAATTCATAATTTTTTAATAAAGTTTGATAATTAAGAATTTAGTTGCCTTTCATAATAATCATCATTATAGCTATTTATGAATTTTGAATATTCTTCTAGCAAATAGATCAGTATTTTGATGGCCATTGGTAGGCACCCATTAATACTATTGCGAAAGTTATTGGGTACTGTCAGATCCCTCTCTGGATAAAGCACATTTTCCCTTTACTTAATTTTCGAGTCAACACAATATGAATCTCTTTATTAACTTTTAAAGGACAAAACTGGATAACACTAGGCCTATTCCTATTTAAATATGATTTCAAAAAAAAATAGTTTACTTATAAAATCATTGATTAAAATTTTGTTTTAATGTACTGTACAAAAGAGGAAAATCAAATAAATAGATTCAAAGAGTAGACTCGAGAGGCCGACCCTGTTATACAATGGGAATGATGAGGTTGAAAGATGGAGACAGTTACTTGAATTGCTAAACTCTTCTAGAGTCGATGCTTTGCAATGAGAGTATAGCTGTTAGGAACCTTGTTTTCAATTATGGCTCAGCAATAGCTTATTAGGAAGCAGCGGGTTCTCTGGTGTGTTGCAAGAAGTCTTAAACGATTAAAACATATTATTTACAAGAACAATATCAAGTCGACCTTTCAGGGGTCGGAAGGTTAGTCTGAACACTGTGTCACTGAGATGTGCTTTAAAGATAAAAGACTTTTCACCCTCAAATTCAATACTCCGTATTTATTAGGCCTATAAACATTTCCATTCCTTAACCTGAATATCCAGCCTAGAATTTCTATCGAACAGTCACAAATAGTTTCCAAGATTTCACTATAACTATTGTTTGTTCGTAATTAAGACTGTCTAAGGTCCAAACAATATCAGTGGACCATGTTTGATAAAATTCTTTGGAAACTTCAATTTTACAGCATGTGATGTATGAAGTAGATGATGAATGGAGAAGTATTGATTTAAATGCTCAAGATAGAGACGGCTGGCGAAATGTAACCAGGACCGTTAGGGTCAATAGGCCTAGGAAAAGATGATGACCATATATATAATGAATTTTATTTCAAACTCTTTAAAATATTAAAATATTAAAACTGGTCAGTTTAATTCATGAAAAGTAACTCATCAAAATAGTTTCTCTTAATTATTTTTTTCTCTTGGAATCTGAAGTTGTCTAAATTTCTGGGAAACTGCGTAATCGTTTGTACACTGAAATAGATCATATTTGCTGCTACTGAAGAAACACAAGAGGAATATAAA
>NW_027171650.1:562500-620000 GCF_036898095.1 Palaemon carinicauda
ATATATATATATATATATATATATATATATATATATATATATATATATATATAATCATAAAGATTCGACTCTGTCGAGAATTAGAAAAGATTAGAACCGCTAGATTACATGCTCTCATTTCATGTAGGCTTCCATCCCAATGCGCACGTACTGACAAATAGCCCAACAAAAGTTTCTTTCTAATATAGGTATTTTCAAATTTATCTCCAATTATGAGAGCAAAGGTAAAGTTGCTCAAAATAAACTTGCAGGGATGATGTTTGTGACCTGTGCAAAGAAAGTAATACAGAACATTTTGGAACATGAAGAGAACTTCAGAGGACGGCCAGGAATCAAGGATATGGTTGGAAAAGCAAAACAGGTTGTCATAACTAATTTCATCACAACCGAATTCAGGGTTAATGGGAATAATAAAATTACTCTTAAACTTACATCATGAAAGGCAGTTGTTTATGGTCAAAGAACGGAATGAAGTCTTGGAAAGAGGTCTAAGACCACTAGAATTGTTTTAGGCTATACATAAAATGTAGCTTTTATTAAAAATGATGATGGTTGATACCAATAATAACAGACATGGACATTTTTAGAGTAAAACCTATGCATTGAAAACTACACGCAAAATACCGATCAAAATAATTTCATAATAAATCGATATTAGGAAATTCTATGGGATTTTTTTTTAATTATAAAACCATCAAAATTTCATTTATTTTCAGAAATTAATGTGAATGATACATTTGTAGAAATAACATATAATAATTATTAGGTGATTTTATTATTCATATTATATGGGATAACTAATTGTATAAGCAATTTTGTCCCTGAAATCGAGGAGGTAATTTGCTTGTGTGCAAGTTGCTCTAAAGTGAGAGGAGCAGAGGTAATCCCAAGTGTTTCAAGAATCTATAGACAATTCAAATACGCTAATTAAAGAATAAAATCAGTTAGATGAAAGCCACAGATAAGGAAACAAGGCAGAGCGCCAAAATAGAAAGAAAGATTAAAAAATAGCTTACAACATTCAGTTAAGCGTCAGCTGCCTGACATAAAGTAGGACTGTTTTGCCACCACGTTCGGTTGAAGAAGATTCTTCAAATGCTCCTATATCAAAGCATAAAAACCTAGTCATGTTTTTCTTTTAAATGCTTTCAACTCTTTTGGGCCAAGGATTAGGCTACGTCTACGAGATTTCAATTTTGTTTTTTCACTTTTTCCGTCATTATTATTATTATCATCATTTCCAACAGGGGTTGCAGCAGATTAAGTGAGGATACAAAAGCAAAAGCAACATCTAGAGCCGCCTCAACCATCACGGGACCGATGATCCTCGTGTATCAAACATAAAAGCTTTACTTAACCAAGATCTGTAGACCTTAATCAAGACCTTGGCATTATCTATGAGCTACGTGAAATGACCCAAATTATGAAGAAAGAAAGTCAGTGTTAAGAGATGGCGGTTTCCTTCGTGACGTCAAATTCCCGGACGGACGAGATGCCATTTTTCTTTTAGTCTCTGTCACAATAACCATATCTCCTAAAGGCAGATTACCTTAATTTACATTTGCTGCATAGTAAGTTTTCATTTAAGTGAAGGCAAATTCTCTCTCTCTCTCTCTCTCTCTCTCTCTCTCTTTCTCTCTCTCTCTCTCTCTCTCTCTCTAAGTCTTAAATTTGAATAAAGTGATCAAGAACAGTTCTCTTTATCTCTCTTTCACAAAATAAGAAAAAAGTCAATAATGAAAGGAGTATTTTTTAAAAGAAATACCATTCGAACATCCGAGTAAAGAGAGAAAACGGAGTCATGGCTTCTGCAATACATCAATATGTTTTAAACGTTGCATTGTAGGCCTATATGACATTACAGCTTCTGCATCTACATGTTTTAAACGTTGCATTGTAGGCATATCTGACATTACAGTCAGCAGGAACATCGTTGCTTTTGTGCATTATTCTAAAATCCAGCATTTGTATTCTTCCTGTTTCTTCAGTAGCAGCAAATATGATATATTTCAGTGTACAAACGATTACGCAATTTCCCATAAATTTAGACAACTTCAGATTCCGAGGGAAAAAAATTAATTAAAAGAAACTATTTTGGTGAAGTTACTTTTCATGAATTAAACGGACCAGTTTTAATATTTTCATATTTTATAGAGTTTGAATTAAAATTCATTATATATATGGTCATCATCTCTTCCTAGGCCTATTGACCCTAAGCCGCGGTTACATTTCGCCAGTCGTCTCTATCTCGAGTTTTTAAATCAATACTTCTCTTTTCATCATCATTCGTCATCTCCTACTTCACACTTCACATTTTGTAAAATGGAAGTGTCCAAAGAATTGTATCAAACATGGTCTATAAATATTTTTTGGACTTTAGACAGTTATAATTACGAACAAATAACAGTTATAGTGAAATCTTTGAAATTATTTGTGACTGTTTGATGGATATTCTAGGTTGGATATTCAAGTTAGGGAATGGAAATATTCATAGGACTAACAAATATGGAGTACTGAAGTTGGGGGTGAAAAGTATTTTATCTTTAAAGCACATCTCAGTGACACAGTGTTCAGAATAAATTTTCGACCCCTGAAAGATGTACTTCATATTGTATTTGTAGATATGTTTCAATCGTTTTATACTTATTGCAACACCAGAGAACCCGTTGCTTCCAAATAAGCTATTGCTGAGCCGTAATTGAAAACAAGGTTCCTAACAGCTATGCTCTCATTACAAAGGATCGTCTATAGATGGGTTTAGCTATTCAAGTAACTGTCTGCATCTTTCAACCTCATTATTCCCATTGTATAGCAGGGTCGGCCGCTCGAGTTAACTCTCTCCATCTTTTTATTTTATTTTCCTCTTTTGTACAGGACCTAAACACAAAATTTTGATAAATGATTTTATAAATAAACTATTCATTTGAAATCATATCAAAATAAAATAGTATTATTCAATTTTGTCCTTTAAAAGTTAATAGAGAGATTCATATTATGTTGACTCGAAAATTAAGCAAAGGAAAAATGAACTTTAACCAGAGAGGAATCTGATATAGTACTATTTTGCGGTCGTCACAGTACCCAATAACTCTCGCAATGGCATCAGCGGGTGCTGGTTTATTTGCTAAAAAAAATATCAAAAATTCATAAATAACTATAATGATGATTATTGTTAAAGGCAACTAGATTCCTAATTATTAACCTTTATAAGAAATTATGAATTTATCAACAAATCTATAAACTTTGCATAAAATGTTTGAGTCTTCTTAAATAGAGAATATTTTCCGACAAGTAATGGCAGTGATGTCTGTATCGTCCTGGATAACCTGAAGTAAAGAGACTCGGGTTTTCCGAGAGTCCTGGGTCGGGTCAAGCCCTAAGAAATCGACTCCGTTGAGGATCCTTCCTCTTGGGTGTCTTCCGATTCAGGACTACCTCTCGGGTTGGGGTTCCGAGACAGGCAGGATAGAGAGATAGTATCCTGTCAATGACGTCCCCCCGGTTATCCAGCAAAACAGCAACAGGCTTTCTGTGGTCTGGTGTTGAATTCTCCTCTTCCTTCTCTCTCTCTCTCTCTCTCTCTCTCTCTCTCTCTCTCTCTCTCTCTCTCTCTCTCTCTCTCTCTCTCTCTCTTATAATTATTTATTTTTGCATTGGGCAAGCGTTGTTCGTAAGTTGCCACTTAGTAATAAACCTTATATTTAACTTGGGAGATATGTGTATGTATGAAACAACGGTAGTCAACTGCTATGAAAAATTCTATCATTGAAAAATATTGGATCGTTAAAGAAATCGTGCTAGAATATTTCAGAACAAAAATAAATACGGTAATGTAGCCCGAATCCCTCTAAATACCGTGATTCCTGGAACTGAGTGGGAAAGAGGGCGTCAAGAGGGAAAATAATTCAAGCTTAGTCCTGTTGTCTAATAATAACAATTTATGCATTTGGGTTATGAATTCAAAATTATAATTTAATTTTGCTTGTGTCGTTTTGTGTATAAAGCAAAAGTTAGTTGGGGTCGTGGTTTCGAAACTTGCAAAAAATCATCATAAGCCAAATTTCAGGTTATAGTCAAAGCTGCCTATATACTGTAGGTCCAATCTCTCGTGGGGTTTATTCAGGGAGAAGAAATAATGATAAATAAATAAAACTATAATTAATTCTACCTCTATTATTTAATTTTACTTCACGAATGGAAGTCTATAATAGGGTCAGACATATTAACCCAAAGCTGTAATGTGCAGATTCTACAATAGAAACGTATCTCGAATAATAATAATAATAATAATAATAATAATAATAATAATAATAATATGGCTCTGTAGTCTTGACTTTATAACATACTAGGGCATGGCTATATGTCAGATGGCAACAATAAATATTTGCATCAAATCTTATAACTTAATAAAGGTGTCTATCTGGGCATAAAGTTGCTATTTATGAAATTTCTCCACAGTCTCTTCATCATTTTATTTTTAGGCCTATAAGCTTAATAAGAATTATAAAATCAGAAGTGCGAACTTCAAGTCACATATAACAGTAAGGCGAGGGGCAAACTAAGCATTCAAACCTTCACAGGTCGGGGCTAACTAAATAATAAGTAAATCTCAAAAGACGAAACTTTCTAAAGACATTAATGAACCAGGTAATAGACAATGATTAAGACTGATAATACAAATATTATTGTTTAAGTAAATAGTAGACAGCAACAATTCATTAAAACATATGTATAATTCTTTGTAATACATAGGCCTATGTGAATAATAAAACACGCAAATTCCAGTAAAACAATTAGAATAAAGACAATTTCATCTTTTAAAAGACGTCATTATTTTCTTGGTATAATATACTTAGGCAAACTATATATATATATATATATATATATATATATATATATATATATATATGTATATATATGTATATTTATATATATATATATATATATATTTAAATATATAATATATATACATACATATATATCTATCTATATATATATATATATATATATATATATATATAAATATATATATATATATATATATATATATATATATATATATATATATACATATATATATATATATATATATATATATATATCTATATATATATATATATATATATATATATATATATATATATATATATATATATATATATAGTTGTTTATCCTCCTTGGAATAATGTCAAGCAGTCTATTACAAATATTTTCCTCACGCACAGACTCCCAAGATGATAAGCATTCGCTAATGATTGCTTGTCTACTATTGCGAACGGGAAACGATTATGAAAATGAACGCTTGGTTATAAAAATGAGTTAACTCTTTGTTTCCTTCTTCGGTTGTGTAGCTGTATACTGTACATATAGGCAGTAAGACTATACTTAATTGCCACATATTATTCATCTTGCTGCCTGAAATAGTACACTCTAAACCTCGTATCTGTAGCCGCACATTGCTGTGTAGGTCAGACCAAAACAGTAGCATTCTCGTCGACTGCAGCATTCCGACTTGCACCTACAATTAGTCTGCTACCGGCAACTCTCTGCAATGGGTGGAAACTTTGTCCAAATTATCTTTTCTTAGTCTAGCACAAGTTTAAGGGAATTTTTCCTTTCCTTGTCACCCTGAGTCTCACCCCACATCCTCGCTTTGATCTAGTTTCAGCTTTCATACTAAATGGCCAGTAGAAATAAAAAACAATGTCTGCTCTCTTGTATTTGGTAGAGTGTGCTTGTATTGTAAGAAGTACATCGAGGGCCAATCACCCACTAATGCTACACCAGGGTTGTAACTTGGCTCTCAAGAATAGTAATGAGGTGGAATTTTTGACATGTGTGGAGCTTCCTGCTATCATTGGAGGGAAGAAGTCTGTGATTGGTTCTCATGACGGAAGAACTCCTTCAAGTCATACTCTCTGCCCTGGCATGATATAAACAGCTTGGAGAACAGACGATTGTTTGCTTTGAAGAGTGAACAGATACTGATACCTGTAGTAAAAAGTCAACCCTGTTCCTTTTGATTTGTTCATAGATGGTGGATTCTTCTTTTCTTCCCCGTCTCTTAAAAAACTCCTGGAAATTGACATTTCCTTTCTCAAAGTGTGCGCTAACCAGCTCTGAAAAAACTTCAGTGAGCAATGTTCTTTGCATCAAGTGAAAGCAGGTCTCAACTCTCAGCCTGGAGAAGATTGCTCACATCTTGCATGCCTTGTGAGAACTTTTATATTCTCTCAAGGAACACTGTGCTCATTCTGTTTTGTCATGCTGGATGGTGTGTTTAGATCCCCGCTTGATCCCACTTCTTGCCTCATACTGTGTACCCAAGTGGCTGACTTCAGGACCAGCTACCATCCACCATCTCAGTACTGATAGGTCTTCAGTCATGCCCATTACAATCCCGCCTGCCTTGATGACAGTGATGGACCCAGAACAAAAAGCATCTCATTTATTGCATGGCAGAGGGAAATATTAGTCACATAGTGTAGCCATTATGTTTTTGTGGTTGTTATGCACATGGTGATTTGAGCTCTTCACTCTTCTTCTTCTGGCAAGAACAACAATTGCTTCAGTCAGTCTGGAATTTACAGCCCTGGGTCTGTTACTTGCCATCTTGGTGAATGGCATTCAAGGTATCATACTATGGTAATTATCTTTATTCCGTGAATCGAAGCCGAGGATTTATCCTTTTACCACCCTGATCTCAATCATTTAGAATAAGGTATGAGATACGACTAGGTTCGAGAATAAATATAAATGACTTACATCGAGCTTGATCGTTCATACAGTATCGTTCAAGTCCTTTGCAGTCTGTTCAGCAACCCAGACACTACATGCAAAGGGCTATAGACCTGTTAATCTTAGCTCGGCTCTCCTGCGCTGGTACAACCGGTAATATATGGTTGCTCATTGATCCAGGGCTTATTAGACAGCATCTGGGACGCTAAAATAATGATTTAGGCACACTAAATAATCATTCGGCTGATACTGAGCCCCATACTGAGGTTCACAACAGTGGTGCCATCCAGCGTGTCCTGATTGAGTGTTGACATTGCTCTACTGCAATGAGGAAGTCAATGGGTAAGAATATAGTTCTAAATTCGGACTCTACGCAGTAAAAAAAAAAAAAAGTATGATTTGACATCAAGAGCATTCGGATAAGGGAAGTCTTTGCGATCTTATTGCGAAATGCAATATTTCTGTAAATTCAATAGCATCCTTTTTATTAAAAAGAGCAATCCCCGACGAGTCTGTGTGCTAATTTTGGTGTCTAGTTCCGGAAATGGAAAATTCTCCGGAAAATTTTCTGATATCTTCTCCACTATCAGTAATGATTACCAAAGTATTTGAAAAAAAAGAGGATGAATAAAAATTATCATTAATTAAACATAACTGAAATCTGTTGGTGAAAATTGATACCAAATACTTTGAAAAGATAAGTAATTGACAACAACTACAATAATAATAATAATAATAATAATAATAATAATAATAATAATAATAATAATAATAATAATAATAATAATAATAATAATAATAATAATAGCTATAAATTCAACTGAATGATAAAGCAAGCAAAGAAGTAAAAATTATAATAAGCAAAACTTGAAGTACTTTTAAACTGTGCATGAATATCGCTCAAAAGAAGAAAAAAACGAAAAGATTTTGTGCTTTGGCCGACTATGGCCAATCCTCAGCCTATACAATACATTCCTCCCAAGAGCTTGACTCTGACATGTTTAGTTTATTAAATTAATCCTCAAAAATACATCATTTCACCATGCCTGCAAAGTCCTTCGCCATTACTATCAATATTACTAACAATGGGATTTAATTTCTGTGTACTGCTTGGCACAACCGGGTTCAAGTCCCATTGATTTCGATCGTGGCGTTAGATAATTGAATTTCAGGATATCAAAAATTATTTCTAGGGTGGGTGTAAGTAGTGTGGAATGACCCTCAATGATCCTAGCATTTGGCATAATGGTCTAAATGACACAGACAACTGCTAACAATGTGAGCCTGTGCAAATCAAATTAGGCTTCCAATGGAATAGTTTAATGAACAATCCTTTTTCAGAGAGTCAAGCTTTATAACAGAAGACTAGCAGTGCCCATTTAATACAATTTTGAAAAAGGGAAAAATCAAACATCTTAGCATTTTTTTTAATGAGTCTTTGGAAAAAAAAATTAAGATCCAGAGGGAGGTTTTTTTATGGTATGCTACAAAATTCTCCATCCACTGTCATGAAATACTTCTTGTTGCTAATTATTTCTGGACTGATCCACCATCCCATTTAATTCACCCTGACTACAAGTAGAAAGGCGAGAGAAAAACAACAGGGCAGAAGAGAAGGAAAGAACAGAACCTCTGTAATATATATCTACGTGGAAAAAAAAAACAGATCAATAACATACTCGTAAAAGTTAACAATTACTACAGCAGAGTTAGGTAGTTCAATATTCGACTGGTCTTGCACTGCCAGATACCTGTCGTCCAGAAAGGGGTGAAATGGAAATCTCTCTCAAACACCCGGACATCCATCAATTTATATGAGTGACTGTACACTACAGTATAAGGAGAGTTAATAACTTAGAGGAACCGGACTCTGTTCCAACTGAGGGAAAGGAGACATTCTCTACCTTATTTATGACACTCTTAGACTAACCAATGCTAGGGTAGCCTTACTTTGGTCGAGGGAAGTTAGGGGTGCCAAAAAGAGAGCCTCCTCTTATGTAGCAGGGGATTCTCATTACTCCCGCCTATTCCCCCCACCTTGTGTCAAGCAGAGGAAGTTTTACAACATTGTGGATGACGTCCCATCTCCTCTCCCTCTTGGTACAGCAATCCTAGCCCTGATACACAACATGCCTTTGAACACTGTCCTTGTCAATAGGATTTTCTCTGGCTGACACCGCAAACATGTAATGGGTGGCGGTGTTCCCTGCAAGCCATTTTATGGCGGCACTACTGGTTGGGGACAGTAGGTTACTTATCCAGGACTGAAGACTTCACCAGTGAACAGAATGGAGAAGCAATATCCGCTTTCCTGGTTTCTGGTACTCAGGCCATAGAGTTTCCAGCACACAATATCCTCAATCAGTGGGTTAAGTGGGTGTTGAAACATCGTGTCGCAGTCGTCTCAAAATTCATGGGACAATTATTGTCGATGGATGGCCCCTTCCTCTTTAATGTGGAGGACATCGAGGTGGTTGCAGAAAGTTGGAGGAAAACAAGCCAGGATTCTCTCTTTTAACAGGCTATGACATCTCACCCATACCCCGTGGTACCTCAACAACAACGCCCCTATCAGCCGAGGCATCAAGGACATAAGAAGAGTCCTTAACAGTCACAACTAGCAATACCAAAGTTCCAAGGCCGAAGACAACCCTTTCTGCCCATAAGACCCAGGAGAGGTGGGAGAGGCATGACAAATCAACATAGTTATACCCATTTAGGGGCCATTGCTCTGACCTGTTCACTGGTGGAAGGATGCCTACAGAGCCATTGGCAGAGGTAAATGTTTCACTGGTCCGAACCTTGGTCGGTCTCTGGTTCCCAGGGCAGGAAATCATGTCCCATACACAAACTCTCTTCCTCTGACCTCCCATCCAGTAATCACAAGTTCCTCCGCGAAGGAACAGTCCCTTCAGGCCGAAGTCCAGACCATGTTGCAAAAGAACACTCTCCAAGAGGTCCAGCATTGGTCTCCAGGCTTCTACAGTCAACTTTTTCTTGTAGGAAAGATGTCTGGAGGCTGGAGACTAGTCATAGACCTCTCAGCTCTGAATCTGCCTCAGAAGACATCACCTTGGTTGATTCGGGGTTTTGAGTGATCTTGCCCCCCAGTTGAGATTAGACCATCACCGTGAGATGTGTATTACGTTCCCTGAAGGGTCTGCCCTAAGAGCCCTTAAGGGCCTCAGGCTACTTTCTGAACCTTAAGACCGTCTTCCTCGTACCGCTGTCCTCGGCCAAAAGGGTCAGTGAGCTACATGGTCTGTCTTACGTCGTCACCCATTCTAAGGGATGGGGGGGGGGGGGGGGGGTGTCTCGCAACTTTGTACTGGGCTTGGTGGCTAGACTCATAATCCTTCATCTACCGATGAGAGATTTCGAGAATTTCAGTTTTCCAGCCTCAATAAGGTAACACAGGATACAGAACAGACGTTACTATGCCCCGTCAGGGTGCTAAAGAAATACCTGAAGCACACCAGATCTTTCAGACCACGTCTCCGTCATCTCTTCCTTAGTACCAACAAGGTAAAGAAGAGAACCTCTCGCAACACCATCCCTTCGTGGCTCAAGAAAGTTATTGCTTGGTCTTTTCACGGAGACCCAGAGGCAGCACAAACTAGAGCCCATCAAGTTATGGGAGTGGCTGCCTCACTGGCGTTTAAGAGAAATTTCTGTCTCCCAAGTCTTAAGTGCTGGGGTCTGAAGACGCCAATCTACATTCACCGCTCACTATTTGAGCGACGTGACACATAGGTCTCTAAACCTTTCTATAGGGCCTATTGTGACAATAACCATTGGCTGAGGATACTGGTTTACACTAGGTTTTAAGAAGGACATCTATCTATCCTCTTCGTCTCCTTCTCCCTTCCATCTGGGGATACTAGTCTGTATCCAGTTTCAGCTGGACTTGCCAATGGAAATAAGGTATGATACTCATCTGATTTCTCTCACAGGGTATAAGTTATTCTCGTGGTCACGAGGTTTCCCCTTTTCAAGGTCGGGGGAATCCTAAGTTTGAAGGGGTCTGAGTTGAATGTTCCTGACCCACTTCATCCTGAAACATTTGTTTCCACGAAGCTACAAACCTTCAGTCATGCTGAGATTATGGGGATCTACAAAGAAAGAAGATTAACGAAAGATTGTTGCTTCAAAAGAGTATAGTCTGAGGACTATCTTCCCTAGGAATAGGGAACTCCTTGGCCACCCTGGCCTCAAGACTAAGTCTCCTATAGTAAAGAATGAGGGTTTGTATCAAGTGTAGGAACAAATGACAAACTTATAACAGAGTTTGTATATTTCCTAACATACAAACCCGAATTCTTTACACAAATCTTTCCTCCATCACCGTCCCCTAGAATAGTCCTAGCTAGAATCCGATTGAAGGTAATCAGCAGCTACCGACCGCCGGTCCCCCCACCACTAACAGGTGGGTAACTACCTGCCCTGTTGTTAACGACCTTGTTAAGCTTTTTCTGCCGTATTTTCAAGCTCGCGCTAGAATATCTCCTGTAGTAAAGAATTTGGGTTTGTATGTTAGGAAAAATACAAACTCTGTTAAAAGATTGTCATGTTTTCATCCGTAATGATTACTGATCTCTGATAGAAACTAAGTATTTTCGTCTATGTATTGTTCAGACTTTTATTTTTTCCAGCCCGTCCTGGGTTTACCTGTTCCCATGCAAGATGGTAATTTGGTCGTTGTCACGTCCATCACGGATGGCTACTGCTGCGTATGCAAGAATGGATGGTGTCCCGAAAGGCGTCAATGACAGGTCTGGTTTGCAACAGTCAAGATCAGCTGATAAAATTTCTCTGGCCAGTCCTTTTTCTTTTTGTCATTTTAGAAGAAGTCTGTAGAGAGAGGCTTGTTGTTCCAAGAGATTTCAGTGATTGGGTTTACTCCCTTGTCATCTATATCATCTCTAAGGTGAGTCGTGTGTCCTTGTATTCTCTTGCGCTTCTAATGTTTATACAATACTTTATTTAAAGGTTGAACAGATAGGAAAGTTTGAACTGACTTTCAGCATGAAATCTGTAATAGTTCACATGAATACAAACCTTCATTCTTTACACAGAAGAAGATTCAGTGCCAGCTGATGTATATGGCCTTAAAAAAACTTTATCTGAGGTTTCGACAACTTCCCGGTAGTTACCAGGGTAGCTGGAATGGCGGGGGGGGGGGGGGGGGGGGGGGAGGGCGGATGAAAATACAGCCTACTTTTTCACTCACTGCGAGACCACTTTTGACTTGGACTTGGTAGAGAGCAGACATGTCCTGCTGTGCTCTTCCATTCACTTGCTTAAGGCATTATTAACTTTTCTCTGCTTTGTCCTTCCTTTCAGGTGTGAGTGTTGCTGAAAGTTTGCCGAAGAATAGCAGATGTACAGGTTTTCCCCGCCACATAATGTTTCAGCTTAGGAGACAGATCCTCACCGGCTTTGCCCTTCGTGCAGAGAAGCTTCTCTTTGCGAAGAATGTCATGGGTGACCATCCTCCTAGTGCGAGCAGTACAACAGGAGGAAGAAGAACTGGAGAAAGGATTCTATTCCCTTAAGGTCAAAGAAGCTCTGACGTTCTTCTCCTCCTCCTGGTACTATTCCACCTTTATCTGCCGGGTCCCTCTCCTCTAGAGTACGATCGGGTAAGAGCGATGACTGTTTGAACCCCGGACAACGTTCAGGTAAGGAAGACCACAATACTTCCCCTAGCGAACTAGTGGCGCCTTCCCTCCCAGAGCCACCTGGAAATGTTGAGACAAGGGAAACATCTGCTCCTTTCCCCTCTCGAGTTGATAGAAGATAGTCCCTCTTGCTCGGTCTCTAGCTCCAAGTCTTTACATCCTTCGCAGTTTCGCAGGTTGGTACTCGGTTATCCTCACCCCTCCGAGTGAACTGATTCTTCCAGGGCTCTTCAGAGCATGCAGGTAATCATTCACATGGCCATCATGTATCGCAGTGGGCACCTTATCTTATCACTGTGACTCCATGAGTCGCCAGGAGTTTCGCTCACATTTAGCCCTCTGAGCATGCACCCCAGGCGACCACTCCTGCGGGGTCCTCCCCAGCTTGGTTCGAAAGAGCTGTTTGCCATCTTTCAGCTCTTCCAGCACAACCAACTTTGCCTTGCTCATGTGCTGCCTTTCGAGGCAGATCATGAGGCACAATCCTTTGGACCTACAACATGCAAACCACAGGGGAGTCATACATCTCTTGCGAGAGTGTACACATTTCTACTAGATAAATCTTTGACACGCTTTCCTGACGCGCCTCATTCTCGTTCAGCAAACCTTACTTCACCAGACGACTTATGCTGCACTAGCAGGGATACAGGAGATTCTGAAAGTAGCCATGTCCACTCGAGCCTCACCTGTGGAGACTTGTTCATTCTGATGAATCTTTCCCCCTACTTATGGCTGTTACTATGTCTCCGAGGAACCCTACTGCTCCTTCTAACCCCAGGCATAAGAGCACAACTGCCATTGCTCGTGATTCCTTTGGCTTTTCAGCCTCTGTTCCTCTGGTTCGAGCTTCTGCAGCGCCAGCTCCCACTCACACGTCTCTAGGTACCAGAAGTATCTGAAGGCAGAGACGGTCAGAACAATGCCTCAGGATTCTGTCTCCATTTGGGAGAAGTTGGGAGTCATTATAATTCAACTCCACCAGAGGTGTAGGAAGCCTCAACAGGTCACTCTGCCTTCAGGAGACACATTCCAACCTACGTCCAGTAAGAGATTGAGATCTCTTGTGTCGATTCTTATAGGCTGTTGACTGTTTAATCAGCTTATACTGCCTGCTCCGTTTTGCCCCTGAGCCCCGTTGCTACTGCTGATCCCTTGGAGATTTTGCAGTTCCTAGAAGCTTCTCACAAGTAAGCTATCAGTATCTTAACCCCCTTCATAAGCAAGGCCTAGTGTTGGAATGACTTGAGTTTGCTGCCAAAGAATTGGTCATCAAAGTTCGTGGGTGACTCAGTTCTACAGAGGTGAATCCAACAGGCAGTTGACGTTGTGTCGGCTCTTACATCTTAGAATGTTCTTCCCAGGCCTTGTTCCCCTACTGAGGTGCCCAATACCAACTTTAACCCACCCCAAGCTCAGCCAAGTATGAGCTAGTAGGTGAATGAAAATTTGGAATTTGATTTGGACTGTTCTCTAGGTGTGCTGCCAGTGTTGGAATGCATAAGGAAAATCAATGGATTGGACGATCCACCGTTCTCCCCTCCAGAGGGGAATGTTATAGACCTTGATCTCTTCTGTCCTGCTCTCCAAATGGCTAAGACCAGGACTGATTTCCTCTATACTATGATGGTGAAGGGTACCAGGAAGGAGGCCATCACCCAAGTCGCAGTGGATCATGACTCTGAGGGCGAGTAACTCTTTGTGGCTACTTCCTGCGCCATTTGTTTTTGCTCCACGATGACTTCTCGCCTTTGCCTTTAGACCTAGCAGTCTTGACATTGCCATATACCTTGCCCTTGGACAAGTTGGCGGTACAGTAAGTGATGTTCTTTGTAAGGGGTTTCATGGATTGACTACTGATCTGGCTCATTTGGCTGATTGTCAATGAGGATTTGGCTAATCCAGTCAAAAAAAAAAAAGCTTTGAACACACTTCTTGCTGGGGTGAGAGTTGTTGAGTTTATCGACCACAGTGTATCCAACCACAGGACAAACTGGATCCTGAAATGGCGAATCTCCATCATTTCAACGTTCCACAGGCAGCTGCAGAAGAGAGAAATGCTCAAGTTACCTAACTCATCAATGGAGTGTTCTTCCTTGTTTAGTTTGGAAGACAATGACACAGTTGCTGAGCGCTGGAGGAAGGTGAGTCAAGACTCCCTCCTCAAGGGGTGACATCTCACTCCCACTCTTCAGCACCATCTGCTCTGAGGACGTCCCCCTCCACAGACAGGTTAATAGAAGAGGGTCAAACACTTCGAGGTACAGTAGTTCAATGCCAAGAATCAAGCAGCCCTTTCCTGGTAAAGGCATAGGTGGGGGGATGCCTGATGCAGAGGAGGCAGAGATGGGAGATCCTTTGGACCAAACCTTGGATGGTCTCAGTCCTCCAAGTGGGGTATTACGTCCTGTTCACTTACCCTCTTGCTCCTTTGACTCGACATTCAGTGATGTCTTATTTGTTTGTGAAGTGATCAATGGAGGATCTCGCCCTTAAGGCTGAAGTCCAGACCAAGTTGGAGAAGGGCTCTCTACAAGAGGTCCTCAAGGGGTCCCCAGGCTTCTACAGTCCTCTGTTTCTTGTAGAGAAGGTGTATGGAGGCTAGATACCAGTCATTAACCTCTCCTCTGAATGAGTTTGTCCATCAGACTTCATTCAAGATGGAGATGGCAGAGACAGTCAAAGAGGCTGTCAAACCAAATGACTTCATGATCACACTGGATCTAAAAGATGTGTACTTCCAGATCCTTATCTATCTTGGCTCAAGGAAGTACCTAAGATTCCTCCCTCACGAGAGGATTTACCAGTTTCAGGTACTGTGCTTCGGCCTGTCCACAGCACCTCAGGTGTTCACCAGAATTTTCACCCCAGTTTCAACCTGTGCCCATGCCAACGGCATCCGTTCACTTCGTTATCTGGGCGATTGGTTGATTCTCTCAGACTCGGTGGAGACCCTTTTCTAGCACCAAGACAGACTTCTCGTCTTTTGTCACGATCTGAGGATCATGATAAATTTTGAAAATTCTCTCCAACCTGCACAGAAACTGGTAGGCTATACCTATACCTTGGAATACAAATACACCCAAAAAGGCAGTATTTATTCGTCCCAAAGCAGAATAGAGAAACTCAAGGAAGTGGCAGCCCCTTCCTTTCATAATACTCGCTGCACGCACACCTGTGGCTGCGTCTGTTGGGCCGCCTGACCTCCATGGGGCGGTTGGTGCCCAACGGCCATCTTCGCATTCGGTCTTTTCAGTGGCAACTGAAGACCTTTTGATCTCTGCACAAATCTCTGGATCTTTGGGTATCAGAGGGTCAGAGCAGAAGAGCGAGGGTCAGAGCAGAAGATCGACATGAATTGATGGGTTGCTTATACCAACCTCTTCAAGAGAGCAGATCTCTCTCCTCCCGTGGATTTGATGCTCTTCACAGATGCGTCAAAAGAAGGTTGAGGGGCTCACCTGTTGCAACACATTGCCTCCAGGCTATGGTCCAAGTTTGATCAGTAGTGCCACATAAACTTACTGGAAATAAGGGCAGACTTTCTTGCTCTCAACCACTTCTAACTCCTTTCATGTCTCTTCATATTGTAAATGAGCAACAACACCATGTTAGTGGCATATCTAAGCAAACAAGGAGGTACTTTTCCACAGCCGCTTTGCCAACTAGCTATAGAAATACTGCGATGCACGGAAGACAACTTGATCTCCCTGTCGGCCCGATCTATTCTAGGTAAAAAGAACATTTTCACAGACAAACAGAACAGAAAGACTTGAATTGTTGGCTCCCAATGGTCTTTACATCCTCGGATAGCCTACAAAGTCTTGACTGTGGCATTCGGCGATACTAGACCTGTTCACCACGTATATCAGCTGGAAGTTTTGGTGTACTGCTCACCAGTACCTGATCCTCAGGCATCCCTACAAAATGCTTTTCAACATCCGTGGGACAATGTAGACTTCTACATGTTTCCCCCTTTTTCCTGTTGAGGAGACTCCTCAACAAGATGAGGACATAGGTCATCGCAAGACCTTTTGATGACCCTAATAGCTCCGACGTGGCTGCAAACCAAATGGTATCCAGACCTTTTATTTCTGCTCACAGTGGTACCGAGGGAGCTGGCCCCCCTTCACGACCTGCTTCGGCAGCTACATGCAGAGATATACTGTACCACAGAGCAGTCGCTTCCCTATGACTTCATGCCTGGATGTTATCCTGCATATCCTCCCATAGAGAGGCTTTTTGCACTTTTTGGTGTAATGGCTGTCTGGATACCCCTGTAAGTTGTCTATCACTATCTATCAGGCAAAGTGGACTATTTTCTGTGGTTGGTGTCATGGAAGAAGTGACGCTCCTCTCGATGCCACTATTCCCATGATAGCGGAGTTCCTACTGTACCTCGGGAAGGAAAAAACTCTGTAACTCTGTTGAGTCTCGGCAGTGAAAGACTTTTGCCCCTTGTCTTTAGACTGAATGAAGTTAACATTTCCTCTTAGACTGAATTGTCTCTCCTCATGTGGAGTTTCAAGCTTACAGTACATGGCCTCAGTTGGAAATTAAAAGAGTACTGTGCTACCTGAAAGGAACGCCTTACGAACTACTGTATCAATCCTCCTATTGTGACAATTTTCCTTCTCGCTCCTGCCCTGGCTAAGGTGGTCAGCAAGTTACATGGGGTTTCTTGCGACGTCACCCATTTAAGAAGATTGGACAAGTAACTCTCAGCTTTGTCCTTGACTTTGTAGCTAAGACTCAGAATCCGGGTGTAGTGAACTTAAGGTTCGGGCCATTCATAATTTTTGGTTTCCGTGATGTAACCACTGATCATGATCACTGAGGTGCTATCTCAAGCACACATCTGTAGCTTGCTGGCACTTCAAACATTTGCTCATAAGCATTGACAGGGTTAAGTGGAAATTCACCAAGAATACGATCTCTGCTTGGATTCCGCAGATCATGGACCAGGTACTGAATCCTGACTCTTCTTGTAATGATCGTAGACCCAGAGGTCAGAACAATATGAGCATAAGCATGTCCCTAGTATTCAAGAGAAACTTCTCTGTGGTGCAGGTCCTACCAGCTGGTGTCTGGCATCGTCTGTTACAGAACGAAGACTCGGAATCCGGATGGAGTCGAATTGTAGGTCCGCTACTCCCGGGTTCTGAGTCTTAGCAATAACCTCAGGGACGAAGCTGAACGTGACCTCTCCCCATCCCCTTTAATGGGCGATGTCGTATGAGAGACCCTGAAGTTCACTGACTCACTTGGCCGAAGCCAAAGCTAGCAGGAACACCGTCTTCCAAGTTAGGTGGCGATCTGATGCCTGGTGTATTGGTTCATAGGGAGGTCTCTTAAGAGACCTGAGAACTCAAACCACGTTCCATGGGGGAGGTCTCACTTCAGACTAAGTACAGGTAAGTTCATAACTCTGTATGAGTAAGGAAAGTTCTAGCAATGAAGAAATGTCCATTCCTTTCAGTCTAAAGGCGAGGCTTAAGGCTGAGCGATAGCTTTTTACTGCCAGGACTGACAGGCGCATTTCTTCATGCAAATATATGAGGAACTCTGCTATTGTTGGAATAGTGGCATCGAGAGGAGAGATACCCCTTCCATGACATCAACCACAGAAGACTTTCCACTTTGCCTGGTAGACTGCTGCTGATGACTTTCACAGGGGTCCAGATATCCTGATCGCAACGTGTTGCAAAAATCCTCTCTGAGGGAGGAGATGCTGGATAGTCTCCAGGCGTGAAGTCGTAGCGAAGCTACGGCTTTCTGGAATGTGTTAGCATTTGGTTGTTTGAGTAGATCATGTCGTGGAGGGAGTTCTCTTGGGGGCTCCGTTAGGAGTTGCAGAAGGTCCAGAAACCACTCTGCGTGATGCCATAACGGAGCTATGAGGGTCATTGAAAGGTTAACCGATGTTCTGGCCTTGTTGAGGACCTTCCTCATCAGACAGAACGGAGGAAAGGCGTAAACGTCGATGTAGTCCCACCGCAGTTGGAATGCATCTTGCCAGAGAGCCTTGGGGTCTGGGACTGGGGAACAATACAATGGGAACCTGAAGTTTAGGGCCGTTGCAAAGAGGTCCACTGTCGGAGAACCCCACAAAGTCAGGACTATGTTGGCTACTAGATGATCCAAAGACCACCCGGTACTCACTATCTGAGTTTCTCTGCTCAAGTTATCGGTGAGCACATTCCTTTTGCTGGGAATGAAGCGTGCCGATAGCGTTATCGAGTGGATCTCAGCCCATATCCGTATCTCTACTGCTAGATGGGGTAGGTGCTGCGAAAAAGTACCTCCTTGCTTGTTGATGTAAGTCACTACTGTGGTGTTGTCGCTCATCACCACCACTGAATGGCCCGCCAGGAACTGTTGGAACTGTTGAAGTGCCAGGAAGACAGCCTTCATCTCTAGGAGATTTATGTGGAGGTACTCTTCTGACTCTGACCAGAAGCCTGAGGTCGTGTGGTGCAGCACGTGGGGCCCCCAGCCTTATTTTTGAAGCGTCTGAGAAAAGCATCAAATACGGGGGGAGGACAAGAAGATCCACTTCCTTTCAAAGATTCTCATCTGCCACCCACCACTCAAGGTCCGTCAGCTCCGCTGATCCCATGGAGATCTGGATGTCCGGGAAATTGAGAGTTTGATTCCACCGGGACTTGAGTCGCCACTGGAGGGATCTCATCCTGAGGCGACCATTGGGAACTAGACGGGCCAGTGATGAAAGGTGACCGAGGAGACGTAACCACGTCTAGGCTGGGAGTTCTTCTCGTCTGAGGAAGAGTCTTGCAACCTTCCTCAGCTTTGCCATTCTGTTATCTGATGGAAAGGCTTTGTGGAGATTGGTGTCTATTATCCTGCCTAGGTATACCAGTCTCTGCGTAGGAAGTAGGGATGATTAATCTAGATTTACCATGATCCCCAGATCTTGGCAAAGTCTCAGAAGTTTGTCTCTGTGTTGAAGAAGGGTTGACACCAAGTCTGCTATGATTAGCCAGTCGTCCAGATAGCGGAGGAGACGGATGCCAATCCTGTGTGCCCAAGATGACACTAGGGCAAACACTCTGGTGGAAACTTGAGGTGCTGTGGAAAGACCGAAGCACAGCACCTTGAACTGGTATTTCCTGTTGTCTAGACTGAATCTTAAGTACTTCCTTGAAAACGGATGGACTGGTGTCTGGAAGTATGTGTCCTTTAGGTCCTGTGTACACATGAAGTCCTGTGGTCTTACCATTAGTCTGATTATGTCTACTGTCTCCATACTGAACGGAGTTTGCTTGACAAACTTGTTCAGAGCTGGGAGGTCGATGACTGGTCTCCAGCCTCCAGACACCTTCTTTACAAGAAAGAGTTGACTGAAGAAGCCTGGGGACCCGTCGAGGACCTCCTGGAGAGCGCCCTTCTTCAACAGGGTCTGGACTTCTGCCCGTAGGGCTAGCCCCTTTGCTGATCCCATGGCAAAGGAGTCTATCGACACTGGATTCCTGGTCAGGGGAGGGAGAGATGTTATGAACGGGATGCGATATCCTAGACGAATCACGGAGATTGTCTAGGGTTCGGCCCCGAGTAGCTTCCACCTGGCTGAGCAACTTTATAGGCATCCCCCACTGGTGGACAAGCAGGGAGAGTGCCTATCCTAGCGTTTGTGGCCTCGGCTGCTCCCTTTAGGATTTTTCCCTCCCCCTGCAGGACTTAGTGCCTTTCCTGTTCTTGACAGGAAAAGGCTTTTTAGACACCATTGTCTTCGCTGCTGTCTTGGTTGTCGTAGTCTTGGTTGGACGGGACTGCTGAGGAGCTAGAGGTTTATATTATAGGGCTTGGATGTCAAAGCACTATGGAGGAGGGAGTCCTAATGGAACTTCCTCCATCTCTCAGCAGCATATTCCACGTCCTTAGGCTCAAACAGGTGGGCTCCCTCTAGAGAGGAATGTCTGAGCCTAGTTATCTCCACGTTGGGGACTTGTGATGGAATTTCTTAGACACCGCGTCTCGACGTTTCAAGATGGTATTTGCCCACAAGTTCAAAACTTGGTGGGCAAGAAACTCTATCGTGCAAGTGCCTGAGAGAAGGAAAGTCTCCATTGCCTTCCTGGTACATTCCTTGGAGAAATCTTCGGTTCGTACCAGGATTCCCAAAGTCCTTAATCAGATATCAAGTCACGAAGTAGCCTGCATAACATACTTTGTGACCTTTTCTGATTAGGGATCTCGGTTGCCGAGAAAGAGACCTGCCGGCTGGAGAGTCTCTCTAGAGAGATCCCCTTGGTGAGCTCTTCCAGAGAGTGGTGGAGAGGAAGAGCTGGACTGGACTCCCCCAGGATCTCGAAGTACCGCCTCTGTTGTACACGAGGAGGTAGGGGGAGCTTGTTGGTACAGCCGGAATGGTAGGAGGAGGCATAATCGGAGAGCTGTAGGTCGATCTCAGCCCTGGCACCCTTCAACCCTTGAGACCAGGGCAGGGCTGCACTGGTCTTTGAGGGTTTCTGGGTGCCACAGACACAGTCTAACACTGTGTTCTTGCCCTCCTGAGGGGTATCTCTGGGTCGGTAAACCCGTTGAGAACCCTTATAAGAGTCAGGACCTACCAGAATGCATGTTCTGACTCTTTTTGCTCTCCTTCCGACGTCAGACTTGCAGTGAAGTCTCCATCTTCCATCCCCGAGAGCTCTCCCCTGGATGGATCGCGGACATCCCTTGCATGGCTGGCTGTCTCTGGCTTAGTAGTCCTAGTGGAGGACTTTGGCAAAGTCTTGGAGTCTTTGGACTCCTTCCGAGGAAGGAGGTAGGACTCCAAAATTGAAGACCTAGATGTCGTGTCGTTCCTAATCTCTGATGACGGTAAGGAACTCTCAGCGTGAGGGGAGGTCTCCTTCGATGGTGGAATGGAGGAGGTCCTTTCCTTGCGCGACTCCTTTGGTAAAGATGAGGTGGGAATATCCTTGGGGAGATATAGGAGTGACTAGCCTTCATGGGCTGACCGGAGTCAGTTTAACCCTCGAGGAAGTGACCGTGTTAAAAACTCCTCTTTTCCTCTTCAGTGGGGTGGAAGAAGCCATGGCTCCGTGTCGAGAGTCCGGAGTTATAGGCTACTCTGACGAGCGGCCAGACAGGACCAGATTGAAGGCCTGAGCCACAGCTCTGACTAGGGCACTGAACCATGGCTGCTGACTGACCGATAAACTGTCAGACAGATCCCCTGAAGAGATAGGGACCGAAGGTTCCCTACAAGGAGAAGCCTGTTCCCCTTTTCCCGATGGGAGCGCTAAAAGGCGTTTGCGGGGTAAGGAATGAGGCGATGGTGACCTGGTGACCGCGGGCGAGCGTTGGTGACCGCGGGTGAGCGTTGGTGACCGCGGGCAAGCGTTGGTGCGCGCGCACATGGGAGAGTACTGGCGGGCGGGAGATTGCTGGCACGCGCGTGGGCGAGATCTGGTGGACCGAGGAAAGGTGGCATGCAGGTGAGAACTGGCGCATGGGCAAGAGCTGGAGCGTTGGCGAGAGCTGGCGCATGGGCGAGAGCTGGCGCGCAGATGAGAGGTGGCACGCAGGTGAGAGCTGGCGCAGGTGAGGGCTGGCATGCGCGCTCAAACAAGTGGTGGCGCGTGGGCGAGAGCTGGCGTGCTAGCAAGTGTTGGCATGCACGCGCGGGCAACTCTGGGAACGCGCGCGTAAGCGGGTGTCGGGTGCTCGTGACCTGGTGCGTGCACGTGGGAGAGATCTGGCGAGCAGGAGAGCACTGGTGCTTAGGAGAGCGCTGGCACTTAGGAGAGCACTGGCACGTAGGCAAGCGCTAGTGTATAAGAGAGAGCTGGCGAGTGGATGCGGGAGAGTGTTGGCGCGTGGGCGAAAGTGTGCAAGCGAGATCTGGCGCGCAGGAGAGATACGGCGCGTACGCGCGGGCGAGTGATGTCGCGCGAGCTTAGGAGAATGATGGCGCATGCGCGCAGGGTAGTGATGGCGCGTAGGAGAGCGCTGGCGCACAGAAATTTGCTGGCGCGCAGGAGCTCAATGACATGCAGGAGAGTGCTAGCGCGCGGGATAGCGCTGGTGCACAGGAGAATGCTGGCGCGGGAGAGCGCTGGTGCGCAGGAGAGTGCTGGCTCGCAGGAAAGTGCTGGCGCGTAGGAGAGCGCTGGCGCGTAGGAGAGCGCTGGCGTGTTGGCGCAGGTTGCAGCTGCTGTCAAGGTTGGCGAGCAGGAGACCGAAGTTGCACGTGTGTGCGCAGTTTCGGTGGGCTTGATTGAGCCTGAGATCGTTGGCACGCTGGTAGGCGCTGAGGACAAGCAGGTGAAGGAGCGTGCCGAAGCAGTATAGAGCGCTGATGAGCAGGCTGGTGCTGACGGGCTGCTGGTGAGCGGCGGTGCACTGCAGGAGGGTGACGCGCTGAAGGGCGATGGCGCGCAGCTGCGCATTTTGGTAGGGCCTCAAGAAGCTTTACCGGGGACAGGAACGGCGATGGAAGGTCGACAGGTCGGCTGGCAGGTAGCTCAGGAACGGGGATGTGCCCTTTGGAAGGGCGAGTATCCACCGATGGAGATCGCGAACGATCTGCAGAGAGGTCCAGGACCAAAGTCGGAGGACTAGTAGTAGGTTCAGGCACGGTTGAAGGTAGAAGGCCAAAAGATGACTGCAGCGGGGGCTCCTCTGCAGGTGACGGCTGTGACGACAAATCAGAAGAGCCGAAGAGACGTCTTTTCAACGATGGTGAAGGAAAACCTCTAAGGTGAAGTGGAGGGCGAGCTTTACGACGAAGATGTCCTCTAGGGCCCGTTTGATCAGCAAGCTGACCGTGCTCCGCAGCAGTCCTCCGAAGAGGATGATCAGGAACGGGGGAAACTAAGTCGGCAGCAACCGCTGGAGAGTCTGGAGAAGCAGAGGAGTCGGACGAGATCATAGGTGACACCTCTGACACCACAACGTTGACAAGGGCCAGAGGATCTACCTCCGACGGTGACGATGACTGCTGCACACTAGCACCCCTGCAGATGATTTGCAGTAATGTGTCCTTGGAGGGCAGACCCGAGAGACCCAAGGACGACCAAACCTGTAACAAGGCCTCATGCGGGGGAAGAGGTGGAGCCGCTTCGCTAGGGGAAGCAACACCATCTCTTGTGGACCGGGGTTGGCCAATATTAAATTGGTCTGCGCTACTACTTGATGGTCTCTTGGAAGAGACTGAACGAGTAGTAGTTTCGGAGGAGGGTCGGGAGACGGAAGAAGAGGCCTTGGGTTTTTCCCCCTTCGAAGGAGAAGTATCCCACTTAGACAACTTCTTCCGCCATCGCCCAAACCTCTTAAACTGGGAGGCAGACCCCTCCCTACACTCACTACATTTATTGTCACAATCACACCGTTGACCTCTGCAGATGTGACAAAGGGTTTGAGGGTCGGTCTCCACCGCCGACATAAAAGTTCCGCAGGGCCGGCCGGTGAGTCCAGGGCAGGTGCACATGTTTGCAGAAGTCAACACACAAACACACACTAGAAAAAGAAAAAGCTAAGAACAGAGAATTGGCAGTCTAATAAAAGCGAAGGATGAAGAACGGCAATGTCCGTTTACCATCCGAGCCAAAAGTAAAGTAAGCTAAATCACAGGTGTGTGAGTGGGAGTGGTAGCAAGCTACCTCCCCCTACCCCCCACTTAATAGCGCTGTGGATAGTTAACCCTCGCTAAACTTTAATGGATCGTTATTTCAGCTACACCGAAAGTAATACCCCTAATAAATAGCGTGGTTTGTATTCCAGTTACAGAATAACTAACTTTTAAACTTTGCTTTCAAACTTCATTTTCAGATTTCACTTTCAAACTTAATTTTCAAGTATCACTTTCAAATGACTTTTTGAAACTTCACTTTCAAACTTAATTCTTAAGCTTTATTCTTTAAATGATTTTCAAACTTTATTTTCAAGCTTCATTTTCAAACATATTTCTGCCTTAATTTCAAGCCTCATCAAATATCACATTCAAACTTTATTTTCAAAACTTTTTCAAATTTAATTTCTAAACTTCACTTCCAAAACACTTTCAAACTTCATTTTCAAAGTTTGTTTTCAAACTTATCTTTCAAACCTATTTTAAATTTGACAAAAATCTATTTCAAAATTTCCTTTCAAACTTCACTTTCAAATCCTTTTCAAACTTCAATTTCAAATTCCAATTTCAAATTTCGTTTTCAAACTTTACTTTCAAACTTTACTTCCAAACTTTCTCCAAACTTTAAAATCAAAGTTAGCTTTCAAACTTTAATTTCAAACTTTGCTTTTAAAATTAATTTTCAAACTTCACTTTCAAACCTATTTCAAACTTTGCTCTCAAACTTTATTTTAAAACTTAGCTTATACAATTAATTTTCAAACTACACTTTCAAACTTTGCTTTAAAGTCTATTTCAATATTTAGTTTCAAAATTTACCTTCAAAACTATCTTAAATTTCATTTCCAAACTTAATTTTCAAACTTTGCTTTTAAGCTCTATTTTCAAACTTCACTTTTAACCCTATTTCAAATTCACTATTAAAAACAATTAAACTCTCAAAATTTATTTTTCAACATTTCTTATAGCTCTGCTATGGCATCATATGGTTACCGGACCTTTTGCAACTCCTGACGGAGTCTCCAAGAGAACTCCCTCAACGACACGATCTACTCAAACAACCGCATGCCAACATATTCCACAAGCTGTAGCTCCGCTACATCCTATATCACCTCTATCAGAGAGGATTTTTGCAAGAAGTTGCAAGCAGAATGTCTGGATATCTGCAGAAATCATCAGCAGCAGTCTACCAGGCATAGTGGAAAGTCTTCTGCAGTGGTAACGTGGAAGGAGTATCTCTCCTTTCGATGTCACTATTCAAGCTATAGCGGAGTTCCTTATGTATTTGCATGAAGAAATGTGTCTTTCAGTCTCGGCGGTAAAAGGCTATCGCTCAGCCTTAAGCCTCCCTTAAGCCTCACCTTTAGACTGAACGGAATGGACATTTCCTCATCGCTAGAACTTTCTTTACTCATACTGTACGTAGTTACGAACTTACCTGCCCTCAGTCTGAAGTGAGACTTCCCCGTGGAACGTGGTTCGAGTTCTCAGGTCTCTGAAGAGACCTCCCTATGAACCATTACACCAGGCAACAGATCGCCACCTGACTTGGACTACGGTGTTCCTACTAGCTTTGGCTTCGACCAAGCGAGTTAGTGAACTTCATGGTTTCTCATACAACATCGTCCATTCAAGGGGATAGGGAGAGGTAACATTCAGCTTTATCCCTAAGTTTGTTGCTAAGACACAGAATCCGGGAGTGGCAGACCACCAATTTGACTCCTTCCGGATTTCGAGTCTCCGTTTTGTGACAGATGACCCTGATCATCTCTTACTCTGCCCAGTGAGGAGTTTGAGTTTGTTCCTCAAGAGAACAGCTGGAGCCCGTCCCCGTGTGCTTGAACTTTTCGTCATCACAGGGAAAAATAAGAGGAGGGTCACCAAGAACACCATCTCGGCCTGGATTTGCAAGGTCATAGACTATGCCCTGAATCCATACCCTCCTCCTTTATGTCACCCCGGAGCTCATGATGACCAGGGGCAGTCTAGAGAAACTTTTTAGTGATGCAGGTGTTTCAGGCTAGGGTGTGGAAAGGTCAGAACATATTCACAGCCCATTACCTGCAAGATGTGACCCATGATATGTTCTCTATCAGTCCTGTGGTGGCTGCACAACATCTGGTATAATACCTCAAGCTCCTTATTGGGCAAGTAACAGAAGGTTGAGGGCACTGTTAACCGGTTTTAGTGTGCGTGAATGAGAAGGTTTTACTGGATCTTATTCTTTTCTTTATCCTCCCCTCTCTTGAGGAAAGCAGCATAAGCTGACCTCAAACCACTGCAGGTAAACCATGCTTCCTTGTGTACCTAATTGTTATTATTATTATTATTATTATTATTATTATTATTATTATTATTATTATCAAATGCTAAGCTACAACCCTAGTTGGAAAAACAGTATGCTATAAGCCCAGGGGCTCCAACAGGGAAAATAGCCCAGTGAGGAATGGAAATAAGGAAAAGTAAAATATTTTAAGAATAGTAACAACATTAAAATGAATATTTCATATATAAACTTTAAAAACTATAACAAAGCAAGAGGAAGAGAAACTAGATACAACAATGTGCCCGAGTGTACCCTCAAGCAAGAGAACTCTAATCTAAGACAGTGGAATACCATGGTACAGAGGCTATGGCACTACCCAAGACTAGAGAACAATGGTTTGATTTTGGAGTGTCCTTCTCCTAGAAGAGCTGCTTACCATAGCTGAAGAGTCTCTTCTACCCTTACCAAGAGGAAAGTAGCCACTGAAATTAGAGTGCAGTAGTTAACCCCTTGAGAGAAGAAGAATTGTTTGGTAATCTCAGTTTTGTCAGGTGTATGAGGACAGAGGAGAATCTGTAAAGATAGGCCAGACTATTCGGTGTCTGTGTAGGCAAAAGGAGAGAACCGTAACCAGAGAGAAGGGTCCTATGTAGTTCTGTCTGGCCAGTCAAATGACCCCATAACTCTCCAGCGGCAGTATCTCAACGGGTTGTTGGTGCCCTGGCCAACCTACTACCTACTAATACTGTTGCGTCTCCATACCCTGGTGAGGTGGTATTGGGAAAGTCTTGGTTACAAACAAAAGACTCGAAATACCTTTTACCTGGGCAATCACACTTCTAAATATCTCAACACAGCTTGCATTTTAGCGAGGTGCAGGGCTCCTTATTTTTGGTACAAACCTATTCAAATAAGGAGCTCCCAGGTAAAGGCCAAAGCCAGATTGGCAGGGATGTCCACCCTCCTAATGGGTGAGTCACCCCTAATAAATAGTGTAGGGTTGTATTCCAGTTACGGAACAAATGACAAATTTGTAGGTCATTTGTATTTTTCCTAACGATACAAACTTTTAGTTAATTATACAAACTTACCCGTCACCCCTATCCCCCTTGAAGTCCTACCTCCAAGCAAAGTGAGCTAAATCACAGGTGTGTGAGTGGGAGCAGTAGCAAGCTCCCTCCCCCTACTCCCACTAACTAGAGGAACGGGTAGTTAACCCTCGATAAAATTTGATGGCTCGTCCTTTCAGTTTCGCTTAGAGTGATACCCCTAATAAATAGCTAAAGGCTTGTATCTTTAGGAAAAATACATATTATCTTTGTCATTTCACTTTTAAACTTCATTGTCAAGCTTCAGTTTCAAAGTTATAATCATTGTCATTCTTTTTCCACCAGAGGGAGCAAATAAAATGTTCATTGGGCCCAATAAGGAAGATTCCAAATCCATGTCATGGCAAGTAGGTTGCTCCCAATGACCCTGGGTTACATAGAAGCCCAGTCTTCCTCAAAAGAACCCCGGTCTTTTATATGCGTGGAAGCCCCCGCCATTCCTGATTTCAAACCTCTCGCCATCTTGATGTGACCAAAGTCGGACCTCTTAAGATTTGCTTCTCAACCCCAATCCAAAAGTCACGCCATCTTCTGTCTGTACTCTTGTCAGTGTCAGCATGTGAGTATCACCAGTTTTTATCATTAATGTTTGTTTCTACACAAATACGAACCTTCGTCCTTTAATAGGAGGAGGATTTGAGGATAACTGGACCTTGGTTGTTTATAATGAGGTGTCTGTAGTTACTGGTGTGTGGTGGGGGAAGCCCCTCCCCTAAGCGTAACCTTCTTGGCTGTTTTGTTCTTTTCTCTTTTATTCATTGCAGATTGTGTGTGTGCTTGTGTTTGTTTCGAATGGCGAACCCATGACACGGACGTTGACTCTGTCTCGGGAGTCTCCGTTTCAGCTTGTGAGTGCTGTTGGTTCTACGATGTCCTAGGTCTCTTTCACTTTCACAAAAGAGCAGGTCTCAATGAATACCTCAGTATATTCCTTCTTCTTAATGTTAATGTACCGGACTGAGAATGGTTCCAGCATTCAAGTATGACCCCTTGGAGGCTTGAAGCATTCATGCAGTCCTGCCAAGAGCAGGAATCAGGTCGATCTGCATTCCTCGTGCACCTCTTGTAGGGGAGGTAACTTTTCTGTCATTCCCTGTAATGAGTGTATAGAATGGCCATATGCTCTGTGTGTAGAGTGTAGCAAGAGGAGAAAAAAGAAGTCGAAACGTGATCCTTCGCCATCATCCTAGAAGTTGAAGAAGTATGTGAGTAATTTGCTTTTATGCTGTGGTACTTGTAAT
This sequence comes from Palaemon carinicauda, assembly GCF_036898095.1. Classification (NCBI taxonomy): domain Eukaryota; kingdom Metazoa; phylum Arthropoda; class Malacostraca; order Decapoda; family Palaemonidae; genus Palaemon; species Palaemon carinicauda. The sequence continues at coordinate 591,132 of NW_027171650.1, forward strand.
CTTGACCCTTCTCTGTTGCCATTCTCTGGGGAGGAGATAACAAAGAAGGATGGTCCAAACCCACTGTTAGGGAGCTAGTCCCTCTCTTTTGCCTTGTAGTAAGGCACAAGGTAATGTTAATGACACTGCTAAGGGTGGGGCCAAAAGGGCTCTCTGGTCTTTCTTAGATTCGGAGGTCATCGCCTCTACTGAGAGATTGCTGCAAGCCTTGGCTACATCATGGACAACTCCCTCCTCATCTTCTGTCAGACAGAGGAAGTGAATGACACAAACCCCTCCGCACAGACCTGGTCTAATGAGTATGCATTTGATCGCTGTTTATCCTCGTTGTTTGTAGCGCTGCGGACACAGATATTTGGAAACCCAATGACAACCTCAAGGAAGGGGATGAAACATCCTCATTCTCCCTCTTTTGCCAGTTTGATTTATTCAACGTCATCCTAAGCTATGGAATCAATAACGGTTTGCCCTGCAGAGGCTAAGAGATGACAGTGCCTGGGAAAAGAGGCCCCCTTCTGCTGGGGCTTCTTGATGCAGAGGACGAGATAGATCTTTGGAGTGTGTGTGAGATCTCCCGTGATCATTGTGTTCTAATGCCCTAATTGTGTTCACCCCTTCACCATCCTGCTCCAGTTAGCGTGTATACATTAACATGTACTCTATTGCTAGAGCTTGCTCATCGCTTTACGCCACCTCTCCATTATGCGGGCTCTTTCTTGTTAAAGTACGTACTCCACCTCACATGCCTTCTTCTTTATTTAAAGTCAGAGTATGCACATTGGGATCTTCTAATACTGCGCATTAGCACCTACTGGTCTGTGTTCACTTAACATTACGCCTGCCCTTGTCTAATAGTAAGCTCTCATATGCACTCCCCAGCTCACACTCGCTCTCCTGTGGGGAATCACCATTCAACTCGTGATCACCCATAATTATGTTAGCACTTGCTTATATGATCACTCACCATCACCTGTAGATAGAACCCCACTCATTCTGGTGCACCTTTCTGCTGATACACCCTTGATGGATCGCGAGTGTACAGCAGACCTACTCAAATGTCCACTTGCTGTATTCGACTTGTGATTGATCACCTGTGAAAAGATGAAGGAAAACCAGTCGGGATTCCCTTTTCCGCTGATCTGTGTCCTTTAAGGGAATTGGACCAGCAAGGATGACTTCTATGAAGTCAACGCAAGATTCTTTAAAGTCAGCGCTCAAGAAACCTTCAGTGACTCCCAACATCAAGGTCAGTTCCTCCACCAGCTGCAACATTTTCCAGGATTTTGGAAACTGATCCTACCTTCCGACCTTGTCCTACTCAGACCAGGTGAGAAGCCAGAGGGTGCTAGCACTGGGAGTCCTCCACTCAGACTGCCAATGGGCAATGTAGCTGTGACACAGTGCCAGAGACTGGACAGTAAGGGTCATATAGGATGAGTACTGCCTCCCATTCATCGGGTCTCCTCCTTCTCTCACTTAAAGAATAGATACTCTCTTGGTCAGTAGACAACGCAGGGGATCTATCAGGAAGATTTATTCTGGTCAAGAACATAATTATCGACAAGCTCAGCTGCCAGTGTCTTGTAGTAGGACCTGAGTTGTTCTATCATTATATAATATCGAAAAGTCTTTTGACTTTGTGGGGTTCCTCAACAATCGACACATTTACCACAAAGCTCAACAAGAAGCTTTCATTATATTGCTCACTGCCTCTGAATCAGCAGCACTAGAAGATGCCTTCAAACACTAGTGGGACAACACTCTTACTTTGTTTTATCTTAGAATAATCACAAAGGCTCCCAAATGGCCGCAGAGAATGATTCCCAGAGCTGCTGATGCTCCTGACTCAGTTTCTGAAGGAACTCCCCTGGTCCAATCTGCCTAGCTAGCCCCGCCTACAGAGGTACCAAAGCTGACTGACATCCCTGTCTTTTCACAGACGATACTCAGTCATGTGACAAAAAATTTACTGAAATTAATTATTTACGCCCAGGGCCATAAATTAGGGACAGAACTACTCATAAAGAGCATAGAACACTGTCGAAAGCACATGGGCTTATGAGACAAAAGATTTAAGTCAAAATTACGTGTCGAGCCTGACACTGTTGTTGTGACGGTTTAACAGTTGCAGGTGCCCTGAGGCAACCGCCGAACGATTAAGAAAATAAATGGGCGCACGAGGCAACAACTCAAATGTAAAAGCACTCTCTCATAAGGGCTAAACAAATATGAAATTTCCCTCACGCTGAGGTAAATCAGAATCTGCTCACTAAAAGGACAAGACAAAACAAAAATCTTATGAAAATAAAAATGGAATCTACACTTACAAACGGACAAAGATCGTTATATTCCCTCACGCGGAGGTAACACAAACATCTCCTCACACGGAGGACAATGCTGCCTCTTGTTGAGGCTAGACAAAGTTTACTTATGCAAAGGACACACCAATTTCCCCCACGTAGGGAACAAAGTTAAATCTCCTTGCACACCGGACAAACACAAATCTCCTCACGCGGAAGATAAACAAATCTCTTTACGAAAAGAACAACACAATTTTCCTCACACAGAGGACGAACACAACTTTCCCCACGCAGAGGATAAAGCTTAAATCAATGTCGCGCTTTAAAGTGTTAAACGATGGAGTTACAAATGAAAATGATTAGTTAATTAATGAAACAACATGCAGTAAGTTACATACGGTTACAAAAAATGAAGAACCCTCTAGTTTGGGTTGTAAACAAGATCCACCATCTCGGAACAAATACGTGGAATGAAACAGACTTGATGAAATTAAGTTTATATGCTACTTGTAAGAAAACGTAAAATTATGTTGCGCCAATTCACTCTGCAGAACAAGGACACATCCTAGTGTCATGGGTAGATACAATACTTTTAGAATGATAAATGAAACACAAAAATATCTATTTCTCAAAGAGTGGGCGAGGCAAGACGAGATTCGACAATGGTCCTGTTTAGCAAAACCTATCACTCAACTATTGCAAGTGTTTTGAAGAAAACCAAGCCTCGCTAAGAGCGCCTGCCGGGATAAGGGAACTGTCCTGCTTTGACCAAGATGTAATTGTCTTAATTAGTGGAGTCAGCATATTTTGAGAAACCGAACCTGAGGGAAATCCTTGTTTAGGATATATGTCATCATGGAAGGACACGTGCTGCCCATTTGTTACGACTTAACACGTGGTCCAGATTACATCAGAAATTTCTCCTAAAAGCTTTCATGGCATGATCGAAGTGGGCATTTTTGAGGAAGCCAATTGAGATGCAGAATCGTTAAAAAGAACGCCTTCTATGGAGATGACCACTGCCCACTGTAATTAACTCCGCCCATACATGGGTATATAAACTTCAAGAAGAGATTGTCCAAAAGAGATAGGACAAGACATAAGACAAGAGGGGAACTATGTCCGAAGCAGATAAGATCCAAGTCCTAGCAAGATCAGAAACAGAGAAGACCAGAAGTGTGATAGAGCCAGATTATAACCTTCCCTTCAGACAACAAAAGCCTATCTCCAAAAGATCCTGCTATGGCCGAGAAGAAGAGACAAATTGAAGCAGCCAGTCCTCCCTGCTTGTGACAAGAAATAGCCAGCACTGCCTACAGCCTGCCTTCGTTCAACAGTATCATTGAATCCTTGGAAGAAGACCTCTGATGTCCAATCTTGATGCCACCCCTTTTGTGACGTCTTCGAATCCGGTCATCGTACCAGTTTCATCTGAACTCCAGCTGCCCTCCTGCAACGTTCTCAAGCCTTACTTCAACAGTATCATCAAATTCTTGGAAGAAGACCTCAGATGTCCCATCTTGATGCCACTCTTTTTGTGAAGTCTTCGAATCCGGTCATCATGCCAGTTTCATCTGTACTTCAGCCGCCCTTCTGCAACGTTTTCAAGCCTGAAGTCTCCGTACCAGTATCGTCTCAGCAGTGCAGCAAACTATTCTTTAAATATTTCTACCTTACTGACTGTTCTCCTCTTCTATAGGTGTTTGATTGGTTTGATTTGTTAGTTAAAGTAACCGAAGAGGTAACATTAGTTTTCTTTGTAAGTTTGTGAATAAACGTGTTGTGTTTTTTCGCGTGTTTCTTTTTATATTCATTTCCCATATTTCAATCGGTGTTTTTGATATTTATTTTACTTATCAGAAGAACCTGTAACGATTTTTAGATCGCAACAGGATTTTCAACAATATGACCAATTGAAACAGGGAGAATATAGAAAGCAGAATGAGTGAGATTACGAAAGATTTGATAGCTTCAGGTAAACTTCTTGGTCTAGATGGCGATGCTCTCCGTGAGTATGTTTTTAAGAGAGAATAGGAAATGTTTGATAGAGACGAAAGAGCAGCTGAAAGAGAAGAAAATGAAAGACAGCGAGAAGAAAATGAGAAACAGCGTAAGCATGAGTTAGAAATCGCACGTTTAAGGCAAAATCTTCATAATAGTTTGCCAGGTAGCAGACCAGGAAGTAATGCGTCAGGTAGAAGACGGGGTAGTAATTCATCATTGAATGATGATTCTTATCCTTTAGGTATGGGCGCAGTGTTGAAATTATTTCCAAAGTTTGATGGGGAAGATGTAACAAAATATTTCATGTCTTTTGAAAAGTTAATGAACAGAGTAGGTTGTCCCAAAAACAAGTGGACTTTGTATTTGCAGTCAGTCTTGAGTAGTAGGGCACTTTCTGTGTATAGTTGTATGTCTGAGGATGAAAGTGAAGGCTATGATATTGTGGAAGAAACTGTTCTTAGTGCATAAAGGTTAGTACTAGAGGCGTATCGTAAGAAATTTAGAAGTTTGAAAAGAGATGAGAGCAGTACTTACGTAGAATACGGAAAGAAGTTAGAAAGATCCTTTGGTGACTGGTTAACTTCCGCTAAAGTAGATAGTTTTGATGATCTCAAAAACTTAGTTTTGTTAGAAAACTTCAAAGATAACATATCTCCAGACATTAAGCTATATATAGAAGATAGGCGTGAAAAGTCTTTTACAGATGCAACAAGGTTGGCAGACGAGTCTTACTCATAGTTTAAGTGAAAGTAAAAAGAAAAATAATCTTTCTTCTGGTAAGATGCAATATAGTAAGAGTAGTTATAGCAATAGTAATACAGGGAAATATGATTATCATTATTATTGTTATACATGTGGAAAACCAGGTCATACTGCCAGGTTATGTAGGAGCAAATGGGAAAGTAGTAGTTCAGAGATAATTTGTTGTCGATGTAATAAGAAAGGGCATATAGCAAGGAATTGTATAGTAGAGGAGAAGAATGTCAAGAAACCAGTGTCTCTAGTTAATAATCTTTCGTCAAGCAGAAATGACATTTTGAGAGAAACTAGGAAATTCTACGGAGATTTTTTGTCTGAAGGTGTAGTTTCTTCGCTTGAAGGAGGGGATTCGAGAGATGTCTTGCTTAGGGACACCGGAGCAGCTGTTTCCCCTATTAGGAAAGTGTGTGTGCCAACAAGGGCAAAAATCAGTATGAAAGAAAAAGTTATGTTAGGTGGGTTTCTGAATACTTGCGTTGTTTGTCCTTTGTTGAAGATGAACTTGAAAAGTCAGGGATTTTCAAGAGATATAAAACTAGCAGTTGTAAACTATTTTCAACTTGACGGCGTTGATATTATTGTTGGTAATGATTTAACTACATCCAAATGTGTGAATCCTATTTTAAGTGAGGTTCCAGTGCCTGAAATGGTAGTAACTAGGCCAGGTTTAGATACAGATATAGACTACAGTCATAATGTGTTTGAGGATTCGACTATGTGTGATGGAGGCGGTGAGGTTGATCTTAGCAAGTGTGGGGCTGAGAAGACCGACTTCATCGGTGTTGACAGTGTTAGTCAAGTTGATGATGTAGCTGTCGAAAGTAGTGACGTAGACGTAGTCGATGTAGTGGATTTAAGTAATAGTTACTGCATTAGTTTAGGCATTAACATCTTGAGCAGAAATGACCTAATTAAGTTGCAGAGGGAGGGAGGATGCGACACTGTCTCGAATTTTTGAAAGTGAATTGGATGATGAGCCCGATAATGTTTGTAAGGAAACCTTTTGTTTAAAAGACGAATTGTTCCGTAACCCAATACAAACCATTGCTATTTCCATGGGGTAACATTTGGCGGAGCTGAATGACGAGCCATTAAAATTAAACAAGGGTTAACTACCCCCTTGCTAATTAGCAGGGGGTAGGGAAGGGGTAGCTAGCTACCCCTTCCCCCCTCACACACTGTGAATAGCCCAATTCACTTTTGGCTCGGACAGTGATCGGACGTCTCCGTTCCTGTCCTCGCTTGGCCAGCCATTATTGTTGTTTTGTCTTTACTTAACTACTTACATTTCTTGTACTCATATATATATGTAACATATTTTATGTTTACGTATATATCTTAGTATGGAAATCAGTAAGTTTCCTTTTCAGTGTTCACGCTTGTGTGTGTATGTACGATATCTCCGTGTGGCCGCCGGCAGTCAGGCCTCTAAGTAGTAGTTCATGGTTCACGATCTCCTGGAGCTCGTTCACCTTTACTACATTTACTATAATTATTATATAACTCCTCTATGCGGGTGGAGTTGCAACGCTGTGCTTTACAATTATTTTTTTTATTACTGGTTATAAATCTAATTGTTTTTTGTTAACTTCAGTTTGTAGAACGTTTCCCTTCGGGGTTGTTCGTTCTTACTTTTAGTGAACTTTTTTTAATGGCATAGCGTAACTGTTTAATTCTGTTTTGTTACAGCTTTCGCCAGCACCCTACCCCCCACCTTCCCATGAGTATAGGTGAGGTGGAGGGCGCTTGCCCGTTATGTAATTCTTGGGTTTTTTCCCTCGGGTTCCTCTTCGGAGTCTTCCCGGGGGAATGAATGTTAACTAATTACTGTTCATTTTTTTCACAGTTAATGATTTGCTGTTCGTTTGCCTATGGGTCTACGAAGCAGAGCTGTCTTGTGGGTTGGATCTTCGTCAGGGGCGTGTCTCTCCTCCTGGAAGTCCTCCCGTGATATCGACAGCTCCTCAGTTCATCTTAGAACTCGCAGGAGGCTCGCCTCCTTGGGTGGGGACACTTCCCTTCCGAGGGAGGTTCCTTTCCCAGGTTTTGAGTTGTTTCTCTTTCGGGGGAAACTTCTCTTACCTTAATTTATATTGTGCAACTATGCTCTTGGGGCTGAGCGGTTGCATCTGCGGCTACGTTCAAGGGGCTGAGCAGCTGCAGGAGTGTTTCTTCCCCGTGGGGGAAGCTCTCCACAGAGATCCCTCTTCGGAGGCCTCTTGTTGCTGTTGTTGCTGAAGGCTCAGTCTCCTTCGGGGGGCAGTTGAGTCCTCCGGTCTCTCCTGCGAGTGTTTCTTCCCCGTGAGGAAAGTTCACCACAGAGACTCCTCTTCGGAGGCCTTCTGCTGCTGTTGTTGCTGTTGTTGCGGAAGGCTCGGTCTCCTTCGGGGGGGCAGTGGAGTCCTACGGTCTCTCCTGCAAGTGTTTCTTCCCCGTGAGGGAAGTTTCACCACAGAGACTCCTCTTCAGAGGACGGATGACCCGTCTTCCTACCCAGAGGGCGCCTTCGCTTCGCCCTCTGCGCGAGAGAGGTCTTCCTTCTCCCTACAAGGGAGTTAGGAGGCGCCTCTTTGGATCTTCGTCTCCTCCCCTGTGGAGGATCCGTCTCGTCTGGAGAGGATCGTCACTGCAACTTCCTGCGGATCGTTCGCGATCCCCTACACCTACCAGACCTCCCTTCGCCGTTCCTGGCTGCTGACGTGCTTTGGGCGCCTACGCAGGGTTCCCCTGCGCGCCACCTGCTCGCTTGCGTGCAATGGAGCTCTAGCTCTCCTGCTCGCCAATGCTCGCCAGCGCTCACCTGGGCGCTCTTATCTTCCAGAGAAGTTACAGCGCTCTCCACCGCTCCAGCGATCTCCTGCTCGCCAGCGCTCACCTGGGCGCTCTCCTGCTCTCCAGCGCTCACCGGGGCGCTCTCCTGCTCGCCAGTGCTCACCTGGGCGCTCGCCTGCTCGCCAGTGCTCACCTGGGCGCCCTCCTGCTCGCCAGCGCTCACCTGGGCGCTCTCCTGCTCGCCAGCGCTCACCTGGGCGCTCTCCTGCCCGCCAGCGCTCACCTGGGCGCCCTCCTGCTCGCCAGCGCTCACCTGGGCGCTCTCCTGCTCGCCAGCGCTCACCTGGGCGCTCTCCTGCCCGCCAGCACTCACCTGGGCGCTCTCCTGCTCGCTAGCGCTCACCTGGGCACTCTCCTGCTCGCCAGGACTCACCTGAGTGCTCTCCTGCTCGCCAGCGCTCACCTGGGCGCTCTCCTGCTCGCCAGCGCTCACCTGGGCGCCATCCTGCTCGCCAGCGCTCACCTGGGAGCTCTCCTGCTCGCCAGCGCTCACCTGGGCACTCTCACCTTCCAGAGAAGTTGCAGCGCGCTCCAATGCGCCAGCGATCTCCTGCTCGCCAGCGCTCTCCAGCGCGCCAGCGATCTCCTGCTCGCCAGCGCTCTCCAACGCGCCAGCGATCTCCTGCTTGCCAGCGCTCTCATCTTCTTGAGAAGTTGCAGCGCTCTCCAACGCCCCAGTAATCTCCTGCTCGCCAGCTCTCTCCTGGGCGCTCTCATCCTCCAGAGAAGTTGCAGCGCCTTCCTGATGCGCGCACTGCGCACCATCATTCTCCTGCGCTCATTTGTGCTTGTGCCTGATGCGCGCCCTGTGCGCCCACGCTCGCCTGGTCCTGATGAACGCAAGGGTTCTCCTTTGCCTTGCTTGCGCTCTCCTGATCGCCCATTGATGCCTGCGTGCCCTTCTATTGCTGAGCGCCTTCTTATTTTGGCGCAACCGCGCCCACGATCTTCTGCAGCTCGCCCTTCACGTCCGCATGCCTTGGTTCCTGCAGACCCTAAGAAGGGCGCTCGCTAAACGCGCTCTTCTGGCCGACGTTCTCCTGCGCTTCTGGACTTAGTCAAGAGTCTGAGCGCCCGCGCACCAGCGCTCCTGCGTGCCTACGCGCATTCACACATGCGCGCACATGTTCTTTCTTGAGTCCGTGCTCCTACGCGCCCACGCTCCCCAAGGAATCTCCTGTTCCTGTCCAGCCAACGCCCGCACGCCTGCGCGCCAGATGTCCCCAAGAAGACCTCCTGGGGATGGGAAACTTAGCTGCCATTCCACCAAGAGGAGAGCACAGCGAGTCAGAACATGCGTTCTGGCAGGTCCTTGGATTGATGAGGGAGCTCAACAAAATCAAGGACCCGGAGACAGCCCCTCGCGAGGGGAAAGACACTGTGCTTGACGAGGTCTTTGGTGTCCAGAAGCCCCCCAAGACTAGTGTGGCTTTGCCCTGGTCTAAAGGGGGGAAATGCGCCAGAGACAAGGTCAAAGCTCAACTCTCCGGTCTGGCCTCCTCAGGACGTTCTTCTGCCGGGTTCAAACTTCTCCCACCTCCTCTAGGCCAACAGAGGAGGTATTTCGAGATCGACGGGGAGTCTTGCATGTCTCTCCCACTCCATCATTCCATGGAAGAACTAGCAAAGGGAACTTCTTTCGAGAAGCTCTCTACCCGGCAGGTGACGTTTGCAGCGTCAGAGACCCAAATCCTGGGAAAAGTCGCGAAGAGTGCCATGCAGGCAACTTCGTGGCTTGATCTCTGGCTTGGGTCTCTGGGCATCCTATTGCGATCCGAGGATCTGTCCAAGGAGAGCAATAGGAAAGCTTTGGAGACCTTCCTCTTCTCGGGCTCTCGCTCTATTGAGTTTCTAGCCCACCAGGTCACTAACCTGTGGGCCAACATGATCCTCAAAAGACGCGATTCAGTGTCCGAGAGGTGCCATCCGAAGATCCCCACTGCAGACGTCAGCAGGCTCAGACACTCCTCTAATTTTGAAGGGGAGTTACTGGAGCCTCGTGACATTGAGCAGACGGCTGAGAGGTGGAGGAGATCGAACCAGGACTCTCTCCTCCAAAGGGCCCTGACATCTCGGCCCTATAACCTCCAGCCCCTCAACAACAACGTCAACAGCAGGCTCGCAAGACACCTAAGCAGGTTCCGGCAGCTAAGACAAGCGTGTCTAAGCCGCAGTCCTTTCAGCCGAAAGACAAGACGTGGCAAGTCCTCTAGGGGTAGAACTCCTAGAGGAAGCGGCAAAGGTCGCAAACACTGGGAGTGGCAGTCCCCCCGCGTGTCCACCTGTGGGGGGATGCCTAAAAAAGTTGCGTGCAGAGGTGGCAGCAACTCGGGGCCGACCCTTGGACGGTCTCTGTGATCGGTCAAGGGTATCGCATCCCGTTCACAACATCTCTACCTCCCCTGACAGCGAATCCAGTGTCGTTGAACTCCTATGCCTTGGGACCACCAAAGGGGTTGGCCCTCCCGGCAGAAGTCGAGACCATGCTCAAGAAGGATGCTCTCCAGGAGGTCGACGATGGCTCCCCAGGCTTCCTCAGTCGACTCTTTCTTGTAAAGAAGGTGTCTGGAGGCTGGAGACCGGTCATCGACCTCTCAGCACTAAACAAGTTTGTCATACAAACTCGTTTCAGTATGGAGACAGCGGACACGGTCAGACTTGCAGTGAGACCACAAGACTTTATGGGCACTCTGGATCTGAAGGACGCGTACTTCCAGATCCCCATCCATCCGTCTTCCAGGAAGTACTTAAGATTCAGCCTAGACGGTAAGGCCTACCAGTTCAAAGTGCTGTGTTTCGGTCTCTCCACGGCACCCCAGGTGTTCACCAAGGTGTTCACTCTGATCTCGTTGTGGGCTCACAGGAACGGCATCCGTCTCCCTCGTTATCTGGACGACTGGCTAATCCTGGCAGACTCGGAGTCGACCCTTCTGCGACACCGAGACAGGCTTCTGGAAGTTTGCCAAGATCTAGGGATCTTGGTAAATCTCGAGAAGTCCTCTCTGTGCCCTACGAAGAAACTGGTATACCTAGGCATGAAACTAGACACGATTCTCCACAAAGCCTTTCCATCAGACGGAAGGATAGCAAGGCTGAGGAAGGTAGCAGAACCTTTCCTCAGACGAGAAGAGCTTCCAGCCCAACTGTGGTTACGTCTCTTAGGCCATCTATCGTCTTTGGTTCGTCTTGTTCCAAACGGCCTCCTCAGGATGAGATCCATCCAGTGGCGGCTGAAGTCACGATGGAATCAGGGAAACGATTCCCTGGACTTCCTAGTTCCCATAGGACCTTCGGAACAGGCGGATCTTCGATGTTGGCTGGACGATGAGAACCTACGGAAAGGAGCAGATCTTCTCGTCCTCCCCCCAGATTTGACTCTGTTTACGGACGCGTCAAATCAAGGGTGGGGGGCCCTCATTCTGAACCAAAGAGCCTCAGTCCTTTGGTCAGAATCGGAAAGGTGCCTCCACATCAACCTGCTAGAATTGAAGGCCGTTTTTCTGGCTCTTCAACAGTTCCAACAAATCCGGGCGGGCCACTCCGTGGTGGTGATGAGCGACAACACCACAGTAGTGGCTTATATCAACAAGCAGGGAGGTACCTTCTCGCAGCAGCTATCCCATCTTGCAGTAGAGATTCTGAGATGGTCTGAAACCCGCTCGATCTCACTGTCAACTTGCTTCATTCCTGGCAAAGAGGAATGTCCTCGCCGACAGCCTCAGCAGGGCGACGCAGATAGTGAGTACCGAGTGGTCTTTGGATCCTCAGATAGCCAACAAAGTCCTGACTTTGTGGGGTTCCCCGACTGTAGACCTGTTTGCGACAGCCTTGACTTTCAGGCTGCCCCTTTACTGCTCTCCAGTCCCGGACCCCAAGGCTCTCTGGCAGGATGCATTTCAACACAGGTGGGACAATATGGACGTCTATGCCTTCCCACCTTTTTGTCTGATGAGAAGGTTGCTCAACAAGGCCAACCTATCGGTCAACCTCTCCATGACTCTCATAGCTCCGCTATGGCATCATGCGGAATGGTTCCCGGACCTTCTGCAACTCCTAACGGAACCCCCAAGAGAACTCGCTCCACGTCACGAGCTACTCAGACAATCACATTGCAACATCTTCCACAAGGCCGTAGCTTCGCTTCGGCTTCACGCCTGGAGACTATCCAGCGACTCCTCACGGAGAGAGGATTTTCTCAACAGGTTGCAGACAGGATGTCTCGACACCTGCGAGAATCCTCTGCTAGCGTCTACCAGGCGAAGTGGAAAGTCTTTTGTGGTTGGTGTCGTGGAAGGGGTATCTCTCCGCTCGATGCCACTATTCCAACAATAGCGGAGTTCCTTGTATATCTTCGGGAGGAAATGCGCCTTTCGGTCTCGGCGGTGAAAGGCTATCGCTCAGCCTTAAGCTTAGCCTTCAGGCTGAAAGGAGTAGATATTTCCTCTTCGTTGGAACTTTCTCTACTCATACGCAACTACGAGCTTACTTGCCCCAGTCGGAAGTCAGACCCCCTCCTTGGAACGTGGTTCAAGTGCTCAGGGCTCTGAAAAGAGCTCCCTTTGAACCATTACGCCAGGCGTCTGATCGCCTCCTAACGTGGAAGACGGTGTTCCTACTCGTGTTGGCCGCGGCCAAACGAGTAAGTGAACTTCATGGTCTCTCCTACGACGTTGCCCATTCAAGGGGATGGGGGGAGGTAACGTTCAAGTTCGTCCCTGAGTTCATTGCTAAGACTCAAAACCCTGGGGTTTCGGATCCAAGATTCCACTCCTTCAAGGTAACGAGTCTACGTTCTGTAACAAAAGACCCAGACCATCTGTTACTGTGCCCAGTCAGGAGTCTGAGGCGCTACCTCAAAAGGACAGCTGCAGCCCGTCCTCATGTGCAAGCTTTGTTTGTGAGCATAGGGAGGACAAAGAGGAGGGTCACCAAGAACTCCATCTCTTCATGGATTCGCAAGGTGATAAGCAGCACCTTGAATCCCGACTCTCCTCCGTCATGTCGTCCCAGAGCTCACGACGTCAGGGGTGATGCTACTTCCCTGGCCTTCAAGAGAAACTTCTCTGTGACGCAGGTTCTACAAGCCGGGGTCTGGAAACGTCAGACGACGTTCACAGCCCACTACCTGCAGGACGTGACCCACAGGAACCTCGATACGTTTTCTATCGGTCCTGTGGTGGCTGCACAACAGCTGGTCTAACCTCAGGCTCCTTATTGGACAAGTAGCAGAAGGTTGAGGGCATTGTTACCCGGTTTTAGTCTGCGTGAATGAAAGAGTATGTCTGGCCCATACTTCTTTCTTCATTCTCCCCTCTCTTGGGGATAGCAGCATCCAGGTCTTTGCGCAGCTGACCTCAACCTCTGCAGGTAAACCATGCTTCCTTGTGCTCCTAGTATTAGCCTTAATACTGTCGCGTCCCCCATACCCTGACGAGGTGGTATTGGGAACGTCCTAGCCTAGAGTTCCACAATAAAGAACTCCAGGTCAACTGCCTAGGACGAGTCACGTTATTCTCCTTCACACACATCCTAGTAGGCCGCACGATGGTCAAACATGACAGCGTGCGAGGGTTAGGGACTCCCGTTCCTTGAGTTCTACAACTCGGAATTGGAGTCCCCGGGTAAAGCCGAAGCCAGAAGGCTGGGGACTTTCCGCCCTTCCTAAGGGTAAGTCACCCCATGGAAATAGCAATGGTTTGTATTGGGTTACGGAACAAATGACAAATTTCGTAGATAATTTGTATTTTTCCTACCATACAAACCTTTGCTATTTACGCAAATGTTACCCGCCAGCCCTGACCCCCAAGTCAAGTCCTACCTTTAAGTGAATTGAGCTATTCACAGTGTGTGAGGGGGGAAGGGGTAGCTAGCTACCCCTTCCCTACCCCCTGCTAATTAGCAAGGGGGTAGTTAACCCTCGTTTAATTTTAATGGCTCGTCATTCAGCTCCGCCAAATGTTACCCCATGGAAATAGCAAAGGTTTGTATGGTAGGAAAAATACAAATTATCTACGAAATTTGTCATATTTTGTGTCATTATGTTCGTCCCAAGTCAGTTAGCAAAGAGGAAGTTACAGAACAATTAGTAATTAGTTTCGCGAATTAATTTTGAAATTAGCACATGATGATCAAGGACATTTAGGGGTAAATAAAACTTTCAAGCATATAAGTAAGACTTACTTTTGGCCTAAGATGAAAAGTGACGTGAAGAGATATGTATTAAGCTGTCACGAATGTCAAATTGCTGGTAAACCTAATCAAGTAATTCCCAGGGATTCCCTTATGTAATGTTTCATCAGTGGAAGAAGCTTTTGAAAATGTAGTAATTGATATAGTTGGACCTTTGCCTAGAAGTAAAGGAGGGAATATATATCTATTAACAATCATTGACAGACTAACCCGTTATCCAGAAGCAATCCAGTAAGATGCTGCAATGCGAAAACTGTAGTTAAACGCCTGTTGATCTATTTTTCCAAGTTTGGTTTGCCTTGCATTATACAGTGATAATGGCAGCAATTTTGTGTCCAAATATTTCAAAGACAAAATGAAAGAGCTAGGTATTAAACTTGTAACTTCCTCACCATATCACCCAGAGTTGCAAGGGATTGTAGAACGTTTTCATCAAACATTGAAAAGTTGCTTACGAAAATTATGTAATAGCTTTGAACATGACTGGGAAGAAAAACTACCTTTTGTCTTGTTAGCCTTACAGTTGACACCTAATGATGCTACAGGATTTAGTCCTTTTGAGTTGTTGTTCGGTCACACAGCTAAAGGACCTTTAGAAATTTTAAAGTATAAATTAATGCTTCAAGAAGGCAAAGAAGATTACATTAAAAATTTAGAGAATTACAAGGAGAATTTAATAAAAGCTTGGAAATTAGCAATAGAAAACGAGAGCAGCAATCAAGGGGAAACTAAAAGAAGATACGATCTTAAGGCAAATGAGAGAAATTTCCGTGTGGGAGAAAAAGTCCTAGTATTAATTCAGAAAGGTCCCTCATTATCTTATAAGTTCGAGGGTCCTTATCCTATTTTAGGAAAAAGAGGCAATTTGAATTACTTAATTGATATGGATAGACGTAGAGGTAAGTGGCTGGACATAAACTTGCTAAAGAAGTACAACGAACGCCCAATACCAGTAATAACTGTGTCGCAAAGAGAAATTAGTTTTGAGAAAAACTCTGATGTGTTTAAGAATTTCAAGTTATTTAACTCTAATTTAGAAGAAGAAAAACAGAGTGAATTATATGATGTTTTTCTAAATTATCCAGAAACTGTTAGTGATAAATTAGGTTTAACTAATCTTTTAGAAGATGATATTGAGTTACAGGACACTAAACCCATTAGACAAAGTCCGTACTGTTTGAGTCCAGAGAAGGCAAATTCAGTACGAAAGGAAATTAAGTATATGTTAGATAATGATTTGATAGTTCCTAGGGAGAGTGAATGGTGTTCTCCGATAGTTCTAGTTAAAAAGGAAGATGGAACAGATAGGTTGTGCATTGATTTCAGAAAAGTAAATAGTGTTACTAAGCAAAGTAATTTTCCACTTCCCAGGATCGACGATTGCTTAGATAGGATCGTGAAGGCTAAATTCATCTCCAAGCTTGATTTGGCCAAAGGTTATTGGCAAGTACCTCTAAGCAGACGAGCTAGGAAAATATCCGCTTTTATAACACCGTTCGGTAGTTATGAACCTAAAGTAATGCCTTTTGGGTTAAGAAATGCAGCCAGTACTTTCCAAAGATTAATGAATAAAGTTTTAGACAGTATTGATAACTGTGTTGTGTATTTAGATGACCTTGTTATATTTTCAGAAACTTGAGAAGAACACTTAAGAATTTTAGCTAAAGTACTGACTGCCATTAAAAAAGCAAACCTGGTATTAAATTCAAAGAAATGCGAATTTGGGAAAACCTATATCACTTATTTAGGGTATAAAGTGGGTCTCGGTAAGATTTGTCCTAAAAGTGGGAACACAGAAGCTATCATCAATTTCCCAATCCCAACAACTAAAAAGCAGGCCATGAGATTTCTCGGGATGGTTTCATATTTCCGTAGGTTTGTACCAAATTTTTCAGAAATAAGCGCTCCCATAACTAATCTTTTTAAGAAGGGACGAAGTTTTGTATTTGATGAGGAATGCGTAGACCAGGGGTCGGCAACCTTTTGATGACAATGTGCCACTTGATAATTAATACCATTATTTTTCCTACCGTGCGTGCCAGTTGCTATTTTTTTGCACTATTTAAGAAGATTTAAATTAAAATTGTTCAGTATGCAGTAACCATTTTAATTATAACTTATTTTCCTGAACATGCATAACATGAATGTAATTATCTTATATTTCAAGTTTATACCTCAACATATAAATGAGATTCTTGCCCTTGCTTCTCAAATGCCAAAATTGAAATTCCAGGTGAATATGTGGACACCTTGAGTTTCACACAACCCCCCGAGTGATCCGTTGTAAGCCTGGTGTGATATGGGCTGAAAATGTGCTTAATGTGTGAAAATAATTTTCTTGATGAACTATTTAGTGCAATTTCAGAATGGATTTCCTAATTCTATCATCAACCATTTTGTAAAGCCTTTATTTTTCCTACCATAACAGAGGCACCATCTGTTGTAATAGCAAAAATCTTTCCCATAAATTCTCTGTTCTCAAAATGGTCAGTGAATGCCTTCAGTTTGTTTTTTTCCTTGGTATTGTCACTCACAGGTTTAGGACAACACATCTCGTGTACCTGTGTTACTATACCTGGCAAAAACTGCCAAGCAGGGAATGTCATTGATATCCACCCTTTCATCTAGTGCACACTGAACACATTTGTACTCCTTAAAGCAACCAAATGTTGCTGATTTACATTACCAGCCTATTCAGAAATAAGTCTCTCCACGGTTCTATCTGAGACAAACATGTATTTTATCTATAAGATGATAACTTGTTTGCTTGATATGATATCAAATAAAACATCAGAGCACTCTAGGAAAGCTGCTTTTAAAAATTTGCATTAGTAAAAGTCTTTCCATGCTTAGCAATATACAAAGCTAGTTTGTAACTAGTTTCAGTTTAATTGTTTTTGCTAGTATTCAAGTTTTTGAACACATTATTTTGTTTCTAATAGCGGGTTACTGCTTTCTTAATCACCTCAGCCTTTTCAGCATTATCCTTGAAAGCCTGTTCTTTTTTAGTTTGAAAGTGTGGTTTAACACTCGATGTGCAACACATGACATTTTCACAACAGAAATCACACACAGCACGATCATTCTGCTGAATAAATCAAAAGTCATTTGTCCATGATGACTGAAATAATCAGACATCAATTTGATTTTTTGCGATAGCTGGGGCAACAAATAACTAGATAGAATATTACTTAAGAGGTCCAAGGACTCACTGAAACAACAGGGACCATACTCTGCTACCTTAATCTAGATATCAAAGAATTATAAAAGGGACCATACTCAGTCAATCTGACCTGATCGGAGTAATTACTTGATCCTGATGTAAGGTATGAACAATTGTATTCGTGGTGACCGGCACATATCATAGGAGAGGAAACATAGATAGATGGAGATATATAATAACCTAAATCATACAGTTAATAACTTAAACCATAAATATAAAAGTAATCATACACAATACTGTACACATTCTCTCTCTCTCTCTCTCTCTCTCTCTCTCTCTCTCTCTCTCTCTCTCTCTCTCTCTCTCTCTCTCTCTCTCTCTCTTAGTATTTTTTCAGGATTTTTTTTTGCTCTTCCAAATCAAATGCCGTTCCATACACAAGCACCTCTCGTGCTAAGTCTGGCACGCGTGCCATGGGTTGCGACCCCTGGTGTAGACGCTTTCAATAAATTAAAGGCCATGATGCTTCAGGTGCCATTATTATTGTTACCTGATTTTAGCAAGGAATTTAATTTAGAGATCGATACTAGTGACATTGGTATAGGGGGAGTCTTGCTGCAAGAAGTGAATGGAACAAAGCTCCCAGTCGCATATTATTCAAGAAAACTGAATAAAGCTCAACAAAATTATTCAACTATTGAAAAGGAATTGTTTAGTTTAGTTTCATCCTTACAGCACTGTGAGATGTATGTACGTAGTAGTCATGTTTTAATTGTGTATACAGATCATAATCCATTAGTTTATTTGGAAAGATTTAAGAATAATAATAAACGTCTCATGCGTTGAAGTTTAGAGCTACAAGATTATAACCTGTAGATAACTTATATAAAAGGAAAGAATAATGTTATAGCTGATAGCCTATCCAAAGATTTTTCAGAATATGAATTTTTTTTTTCAACGAATTAGTTTTTTTTGGCTGAAGCTTTGTGTTGAGTGAATGGAATGCGAAAGAAGAATGTTTTCCTGATGTTAAGTTGGAGTTTCGTGCAGATGTTCCTCAGTTCAGGGATGAATTAGTTTTTTCATTGCAAACTTTAAAAAAAAGTAAAATCAGTATATTGTCTTTTTTTTTTCTTTTTGGGGAACGTGTCATGGGTAGATACAATATTTTTAAAAGGATATAATAAAACACAAAAATATCTATTTCCCAAAGAGTGAGTGAGGCAAGACGAGATTCGACAACGGCCCTGTTTAGCAAAACCTGTCATCAATCAACTATCGCCAGCGTTTTGAAAGTAAACCAAGCCTCGCCGAGAGCGCCTGCCGTGATAAGGGAACTGTCCTGCTTTGACCAAGATGTAATTGTCTTAATTAGTGGAGTCAGCATATTTTGAGAAACCGAGCCTGAGGGAAATCCTTGTTTAGGATATATGTCATCATGGAACGACACGTGCTGCCCATTTGTTACGACTTAACACGTGATCCAGATTGCATCAGAAATTTCTCCTAGAAGCCTCCATGGCATGATCGAAGTGGGCATTTTTGAGGAAGCCAATAGAAATGCAGAATTGTTAAAAAGAACGCCTTCTATGGAGATGACCACTGCCCACTGTAATTAACTCCGCCCATACATGGGTATATAAACTTCAAGAACAGATTGTCCAAGAGTGATAGGACAGGACAGAAGACAAGAGAGGAACTATGTCTGAAGATCCAAGTCCTAGCAAGATAAGAAAAAGGGAAGACCAGAAATCTGATAGAGCCAGATTCTAAACTTCCCTTCAGACAACAAAAGCCTATCTCCAAAAGATCTTGCTGTGGCCGAGAAGAAGAGACAAATTGAAGCAGCCAGCCCTCCCTGCTTGTGACAAGTAGTAGCCAACAGTGCATGCAGCCTGCCTTCGTTCAACAATATCATTGAATCCTTGGAAGAAGACCTCTGATGTCCAATCTTGATGCCACCCCTTTTGTGATGTCCTCAAATCTGGTCATAGTACCAGTTTCATCTGAACTTCAGCCGCCCTCCTGCAATGTTCTCAAGCCTTACTTCAACAGTATCATCGAATTCTTGGAAGAAGGCCTCGGATGTCCCTTCTTGATGCCACCGTTTTTGTGACGTCTTCGAATCCTGTCATCGTGCCAGTTTCATCTGAACTTCAGCCGCCCTTCTGCAACGTTTTCAAGCCTGAAGTCTCCTTACCAGTATCGTCCCAGCAGCTGCAGAAAACTATTTTTTAAATATTTCTACCTTACTGACTGTTCCCCTTTTCTGTTGGTGTTTGATTGGTTTGATTTGTCAGTTAAAGTAACCGAAGAAGTAACATTAGTTTTTGTTGTAAGTTTGTGAATAAACGTGTTGAGTTTTTCGTATGTTTCTTTTTACATTCATTTCCCATATTTCAATCGGTGTTGTTGATATTTATTTTACTTATCAGAAGAACCTATAACGATTTTTAGATCGTAACACCTAGGTATATGGGGAATGTTAGATTGAAAGGTAGGGAAGGTAAACAACACAAAGGAAGGTAGACCATGGTACAAATTGTAACAAAGTAGATGTTAGAATAGAAAAATTAGATGACAGAACGAGTACACCGGTGCTCTCGTTGAGCAGTAAACACGGACGTCTGAATAACACAAAGACTTTAGTTTCAGCAGCTTAGAACTTTCTGGTTATGATGGAACCCGCCACAAGACGTGGGTGAATGGATTCGAGACAAAATGTAGTTACTACGACAAATTGTAGAGAACATTCAAACAACAAATTAACCTGGTTACGTAGTTCTTTCCTTAAGCTTGTAGTCGATATGAAAAGATCATAAAGACTACAAATCTCTCTTCCCAATTAAAGTCTGGGCTTTACACATTCGACAAACTGGCTGGTGCATGTGAATTTAAGCGATATATCGAGGTACTGTATGCTTAATCAAGCAGATTTACATTTATAATGCTTCATAGGTCAAAGGTAAAGGGTCCCTATCAAAGGACCACTCGTGTGAAGAAATGTGTTTTGGTATTTGACTGTTGAATGGGAAATTGTTGCTCCAGGAAAGTCTCCCCACGTCAGTGGGTAAAGATCAGCAGGGGAGGAAAAGGAGCGCTATCACTCAAGGCACAAACACCCTGTTAATAATTTTCATGACGTAGTTCACATACCTTCACTCTAAATGCAAAAAAAAACTGTACTCTGTTCAGAGGCCTGAAAACTCCACACGTGAAATAAAAGTGCTTTGATGGCCTACTTTACCTTTGTCAGGTCTAAGGGTCATATACACTCATAGGCAAAGTTTCTGCTCCATCCCAGGGACCCCAGTGAGATGCTGGACAGGAATTTTACGGTAGGTAATTATTGAGATGATGGCAATGGATGGGAGCAGTGATTTATTGTAGTAAAGTTAAAGACAAGAATCTTTACCTTTGAATCGTAGATTAAATACTAAGTCACTCGCTAACCTACTATTACTCCTAAGTTATTTAGACTTACTTACTCTTTCCAATATATCAGGTATACTGTCCCGAGATTAAACATTCATAATGGATATAATCAAATAAATGAAGCAGTAAAAATATGAGGAGGTGTAATTAACCTAATCTTGCTTTATTACACAAATTTACATTAGAAGAAACGGACATCTTAACCTCAAGTAAAGAGGATCAAACAAACACAAAATGTAATAAAAGAAATTCAAATCAAAAGGCAATAGAATATGCATGACACGAGGTCTCTCGCAATTATCAATGAATGAAATGGGGTCAGACACACAGTCCTGTAACCCAAGACTGTATTAGTCTTTAAAGCAAAAGTTACATGCAAAATCTGTACACACAATCCCATGCACTCGGCCCTAAATATGTAATGGACAGTTAAACCTGAATCAAATAAAGATTAATCTAAGCTAAAAAGAGGGAAAACTAGTGGCCACGCATTTTATCTGCACTCCTTACAATAATAATGGAAAAGTCCTTAATTGTCCTCACAAATGGCTGTGGAATTGTTAGTTTGTGCCCTTGACTGGCCCACCCCTGGAATCCTCGCTTCTCGGTATATCGGGTATTGCTGGCACAGTTCCCAGGCTCGTCTGCCCTATCTTCAGCCGGTAGGACACAAAAGCTCCCCAGTCCTTTGTTTGGTGGAATTCCAGTTGAGGGGTGAGCCAGAGATGCACAGATTGACTGACCAGGTCGGTC
Source organism: Palaemon carinicauda (assembly GCF_036898095.1). Lineage (NCBI taxonomy): Eukaryota > Metazoa > Arthropoda > Malacostraca > Decapoda > Palaemonidae > Palaemon > Palaemon carinicauda. Next base: position 612,567 of record NW_027171650.1, read on the forward strand.
AGCCCGTCACAACAGCTGCTCGTGCACAAATAGGGAGACTCTTAGGTCATGTGGGTTCACCTGTCTTTACTTTCCAAAACAGGTGAGGATCGTTGGGCGTAGGGTAACCCAGTGGAGGTGCCATATCGGGAATTTAGGGCAGGGCAATGTATTGTTGTAAGGAGTGAAATGGAGGCAGGATTTTGTGCAAAGTACGAAGAGAAATCTTGCAGCTCTAAGGGAATATACATACACAATAATCCTACCTATTCTGACAATAGGCTGGTGAGGTGGGCATACATCTTAGAATTAACAGTCGTGAAATGGTACTGAGAGATAAAAGCTGCATTTAAGTCAGCAGTATTAAAACTATATTCAAAACCACCATGATGCCTTATCTCGACACATGTAGTTTAATGCAAGAACTATCATAAGCCGGCATAAGGTTTTCGTTTTGCGTTTCTATGCTGTGACAGAGTTTTCTACGGTCACTTGTACCAGGCGGGTCAAGTTACCTTGTGGCCACAAGACTTGCCAGAAACATGGAAGTTACTATGTTTCAAGGGATCCACTGCAATTTAGGACCCTACTGACTGCAAGGTTTGCCTGGATCTCCACTGGCTTCTATGCCACTGACGTCTCGTTGGACGTCCGAGATCGAAGTTGGAAAACTCTCCGACACTGGGTAAGAGGCTTCCAAAAGAGCTCTCAAAAAGTTGCCCCTTATCTTCCTTCTCTGGAACTGAAGAACTTCCTCTTTTCCAAGGCTGAGGTGTTTTCCATTTATGGTCACCAATTACCGACAGTCCAACTCCTGACGGTACCATCAGATGATGAAGTCCGAGACGCTCTGCAAATCATGAGCCTGGACACGATCGACATGTCTACTACTTCTTCTGATTCACCAGAGAAGGAGAGGATCCTGCTGACCATGGAAGAAGACTCGGAAGAGTCATTGGATGTACATCAGGTGAGTGCAGCTCCCAATGCCTCTTTACTTTCTACCCAAGTCCCGGCTTCCAACTCCACCCCGGTTCCAATATTAGACAAACCTTCACCCCCTAGTAATTTAGAACTAATGGTGTCCATGAAAGCTTTCATTGAAATCTTAACCGCCACATATAAATGTTCTCAAGCAGATGTAACAGAGAGGATAGAAGCTTTACAACAGGCACCTGCTTCCAAGACTCCCCCGACTTCGAGCCTACCAGAATGCACAGTTAAGAACCCTTGGCACTATACTGTAAATATGGCCTTAACCTAAAGGTTCCTTCATATTGGGGATGGTTTTGGTTCCAGGCCAGTTTCGGTCTTGAGATTCTTTCTATTGATTGATAGCTATCCTTACTGTTATGTTAGGCTTAACTCGGAAGTGTCCATTAGGGATGATACAATCCCTGAGGAAACGAGCATTCTGAATCATAGCAAGACTCACTCCCTTTTGATTAAGGAGTTGAAGATGGCTGAGTTCACTAATATCCAACTTTCTGCCTTTGGCAGGAAACAGGCCACTTTTGTGGCCCCCAAAGATACTGTCTTCCCCTTTGCCTCTAAAAGCTTAGAGGCCGCATTGACAGCAGTAAGGGAGAACAGACCCTTTCCAGTGCTAGAAGAATGTAAACCTGTCTCTCTAGCCCTTCCTTACGATTCAAACAATTGGGAGGACGTCCAACATACATTACGTTTAGTCTACCTCTACAGAAACATGCACTAGTAAAGAAAATAAACTTTAGACAAAAATCAAATTTTTCTCCTACCGTATTTATTGAAGAAGTTACAAAGAAAATAAATGATGCTATCAACATTCCCTGTGATCATGATGACCAACGTCTGTCAGGAGCTAAGTGTGCTTACTGTCGTATGACCACTTATAATAAAGTGAGTAAAAGTGAATATGATACCATGTACCCACCGATGGAAAAGACTATAACTGTAAAAGATCAATCTCCTTGGTTTGATGGAAGGACTTTGGTAAAAAAGAGGGAAAAAAGACGTAAAGAAAGAAAGTGGAATAGGTTAAAAACTGAAAGTACTTGGGTAGAATTCAAACCTGCTGCATGTCAATATAACTACCTACTAAGAAGGAAAAAAAGTGAGTACTATAAGAGAAAGATCCTCGAAGCAGCAACAGACATAAATAAGTTATATCGTCTCCTGAATGGTATGAAAAATGTAAAAGAAAAGAAGCTACCTGATGCATATAGTGACCAAGAACTAGCAAATGATTTTCTGGTAGTCTTTAAAAACAAAATTGAAATTATAACCAGGTCATTTGTAAATACTTAATATCAGATTAATGATACACCAGGCACACAGACAAAACTGATACGATTTAACAACATAATACAAGATGACATCACCAGAATTGTCAAGAGAGCAAAGAAAACAAACTGCGCGATCGATCCTATGCCAATATCTGAAATAATTGGAGAGGGAAACTTTTCTAGTCTAGCCGAAATAATAATGAGAATAGCAAATGCAAGCATCGATGAATGTAAGTTTCCTAAATTTGAGAAAATGGCTATAGTCAAACCAATTCTGAAAAATGGGCTGGACTATCAGGAATTAAGCTCATATAGACCTATTTCGAATCTATCCTTTGTTTCAAAAGTGCTTGAATATATAATTCTTGAACACCTAGTCTGTCACTTAGAAGTAATAGAAGCTTTGCCTGACAACTAATCTGCTTACGGAAAACTATACTCTACGGAGATAGCCATCTGCTCTGTTGTAAATGATATGCTAGAAATGATGGATGAAAATAAATGTGGTATGTTAATGCTGCTTGATCTCAGCGCTGCTTTCGATACAGTTGTGCATGAACTGTTACTAAATGATCTACGGTCATCGGCGTTGAACTGTGTACAAATTGGAAACCCTTATTCATCATATGAACCCTTAAACAGAGGTGTACCCCGGGGAAGTGTACTTGGCCTAATATTATTCTGCATCTATACTATTGGTCTATCAAAAATACTACAAAGGCATGGCGTGAAGTTCAAACTATTTGAAGGCATAGTGTAGCTATACCCATGCACCATATGAGCACTCCCTAAACAATCCACAGAACAGAGGCCACAGCAAGGATGTCAGGCTCAGTGAGAAATCTGGGTTCAATCTGAGGGTTATCCCAACAAGGGAGAGTCTCTAGACAGAGACTTTCTAGGCTGCCGCACCTTGAATCCCAGGAAAGGTTAGAAAGATTCTAAAACAAATGCCACACCATCAGAGATGGTGAAGCCAGTATAAAATAAATATAGGATGCCGCAGGTCGATCGATCAATCTCAGAGGCTAGGAGGTAACGGCAGTGCAGGTAAGTCGGCGCACCGACAAGTTGAGATCACCCTTTGCAAAGTGGAGCTCCAATGGACTGCGTAACAGCACCACAGGTAAGTCGGTGCACCAATAAGTTGAGATCACCTTTCGCAAAGGGGAGCTCCAATGGACTGCACAGTCCTAGCATGAGAGATCATGAGCGAATGCAACATGGCGGACCAATGGATTCACTGACAAGGGCTAGGCTAAGGCTAATAGGTAGAAAAAACCGGGGGTATCTAAGGCAGGCGGGCATAGGGGCTAGTATAACCGAGGTAAAAAACCCTCTAAGGGTAAAATGGCCGCTGCCAACGAGTCCAGTAAGAAAGACCTGATCGCCATCGGTGAGCCCGTCTCCAACTAAAACCTTACCACTCTAAGGTAGGCTAGCCGGGACTAACATGCACTAAAACTTAAATTACAGTAATGCATGGTATATGTATTCACAAAACAGAGCCCAAGGCATTGTAATGCTAAAAATAAGGCTAGCTAACGTGATACTAGTGAAATAAGACTAAATGAACACGAAATAAGAGGGCAGTCTGGTACGTGACAAGGTGCCCAATGGCTAGCTGGACTCGGAGCGCATGGCTCCCCCATCGCCTAATAAAAGCTAAATAACCACTCCCTGGGGGGGATCTAATACAGTGAAAGCTAATTCAAACTGTAAAAGAAGAGGGTACTCAACTTAGACGACTAAGAGGAAGCCATCATGCGTGGAAATACTCCAAAAAAAGCTGAAATAAGTGCACTCGAAAAAACCATGCACAGAGTAGGACGCTGCGATAGAAAGGAATGACGTCATCAGTGACGAACAGTAGTACCAAGAGGGGAGAGGATACGTAACAGCTCCTCACATATCCTTCTCCCTAGTTTCCTAGACTGGGTTAAGTCTATTAGGGGTGCAGATATCTAGGGTTATCTACGGATACGTCCCTGATAATACACAATATCTTAGGACAGTTGTTTCGGGGGCTAGAACCCCGTGATACTTGACGGTAATTCTCTCGTGATATCGCTCGCAGAAATATTATACAGCAGGAAGGTGCTGGAAGGACCTTCTATCAGGACGACATGGCTTGAGTCCAAAAATGAGAACAAAACTGAGTTCATGGTGGTGGGTAAGAGAAACAGCGTGAGAAACTTGGGTGATATTCAAATGAACATCAATAATGACTCAGTGCCGATATCTAGTAAAGTTCGAGATCCAGGTGTATTTCTTGACTGTAACCTGTCTCTAAATGCCCAAATAAATAATGTAATAAAAACTGCTGGTTATCATCTGAGAAATATTGTGTTTATAAAAAAGTACCTGGACAGAAACTTGTGATAAACTGTGTTATTACCAGGATTGACTACTGCAACTCTATCTATTACAATTTACCAAAAGTGCAACTTAAGAAATTACAAAACATAATAAACAGAGGAGCAAGACTGATAAAAGGTTTCCCAACTAGAGAAAGGATCACCCTTATACTAATCGATTTACACTGGCTGCCGATTAAAGTGAGAATTGAATTTGAAATATGTACAATAACCAACCAAGTTATCAGAACCAATCGTTCAAAATGCTTAAGAGAATTGCTACATATTACGCAGCCAAAAAATCATGTCGACACGAGAATAGTTACAGACGGCTTCAAACTGGTGGAACCTAGATATATGTTTACTTTAAGCTCTAGAGCCTTTAAATATGCAGTCCCGAGACTATATAATAAGCTCCCACGAAACATTTGAATGATTAAGGCTTTCAAGAGGAAACTGAAGACTTTCTTATTTAAGCAATCCTACAACAGTGACGATTTAACAGTAAATGAACGATACGTGATCTGAAATGATAAATACTCTGAACGAACAAGGTAAAATGACAGTGGAGGTCCTGTAGAGAGTGGGGTTCTCCTGCTGTATGGGACCGGAAAAGCAGCCATCAAAGTAAAGTAAAGTAAAGTACATTCACTGTTAGAAAACTAGATAAAGTAGTTGGAGGCAAACAATTTAATGAGAAACTGCCTAGAATTCCAGAATCCCTATTGAAGGGAGAACTGGAAGCTAAAGAGAGACTTTCTGCCTCTTTATCCTTCCAATCGTATCTAGAGATGCTTATTGGAAACTATTCCAAATCTGATCTCTTCCATGTTTTGGTTAAAACTCACCTAATCATGTTTCGTAGGGGTCTCCATGCTTTAGTCGTAGCCAGAAGAGCATGTAGAGAACATGTCCTGGCCGCTGCTACGATCAGACATGAACCCAGAAAACTGATCGACTCCAACATCTGGGGGAAGGATCTCTTCCCTGAGAAGCTGGTTAAAGAAGTCATGGTCAAAGCAGCTCAGGAGAATAAGAGCCTTACTGACAAGTGGGGTATTTCCTCTTAACGAAAATATACCCCCAGTGAAGGACCTCAACCCAAGGGTAAGAAGCCCCGAAGTCACTTCAAAGGAAGAAAACCCTTTCCTATCGCGACAGCCTCAGCTGCCGCCATTCCCTAGACTGTGTGCATGGTCCCCCAGCAGTACGTTTCCCAATCTCCAGCCTACAACCTGGCGTATGAGAGAGCTACTACCACGTTTCACTCTGCCAAAGCTCATAGGCAGGGCTCCGGTAACAGGGGAATGTCTGGAAGAGGCAGAGGAAGTAGAGACAAGACGACTAAAGTTGCAGGTCCTTCGCAACAACAATGAGGATCTTCCGGTAGGTGGACAACTTCACCTTTTCAGTGATCAATGGGAGTTTGATCCCTGGGCTCACAGCATAGTCTCAAAATGGCCAGGCTGGAAATGGAGACAGAAACCACCCCAGTTCAAGAGATTCTTCCAACCCACAACCCCGTTTTTGGAGTATTACGTTCAGGACCTTCTCCGGAAAGGAGTCATCCGTTGCACAAAATCCACAAACTTTCAAGGGTGGCTATTCTGCATACCCAAGAAAGATTCGAACACTCTTCAAAGTATTCTGGACTTGTCCCCACTAAACAAATTCATTCTGAATGACAAGTTCCAGATGCTGACTATCTCGCAAATACGGAACCTACTACCACAGGGGGCTTACGCCGTCTCCGTAGATCTTATAGACGCCTATTGGCATCTTGCGATAGGTCGGCGCTTCTCCCCCTACCTTGGTTTCAGACTAGTAAGTAAGGCCTACGTATTCAGAGCTATGCCCTTCGGGCTGAGTATGGTTCCAACGATTTTCACGAAAACTAGTCGAGGCCATTGTCCAACAACTTTGGAACAGAGGCCTTCAGGTGATGGTGTACTTGGATGACTGGTTAGTCTGGGGTGCAACAAAGTTAGAATGTCTTCAAACAGCCCATGAGGCCATGAACTTCCTACAATCCCTGGACTTCCAAATCAACCTCGAGAAGTCAAGGCTATCTCCACCTCGGAAATTCCAGTGGCTAGGACTTCACTTGAACCTGTAGTCACATACCCTCTCTCTACCACAAGGCAAGAGAAAGGAAATCACAAACTCGGCCAGGTGCCTACTTTGTTCAAAAGTACGCACCAGACGACAGCAAGACGAAACCAATCCTGAAAGCAAGGCTCAAAGATGATAACAGTCCGAAGAAGAAAGGCACCCAATGCTAGGAGAGATCTTCGCCACAAAACCCCAGCATCACCGAGTAACCAGCTCAAGCCGTGTTCCACTGCTAAGAGTCTATCGAATGACGTCCCTCTTCAGTGCCCTCCTCCTTCCGTGACTATTCACAAGGATGCCTCAGAACAAGATTGGGAGGACACTCCTCTTCCAAGAAAGTGCAGGGTTAGTGGCTGATCGCATTTCAGAAGTTTCACATTAATGATCTAGAGGCTATGGTTGTGTTTCTGACTCTGAAGAGACTATGCCCAAAGACGAAATCACACGTCAAATTGGTCATCGACAACACAATAGTGCACTGTGTCAGCAGACAGGGCTCCAGATCTCCTCAGATCAACATATAATCCTAGCTATTCTCTCTTTAGCAAAAGGGGGAAATGGCATCTTTCAGCAGTTCACCTCGAAGGGGTTTGCAATGTGATGGCGGACGCCCTGTTGAGATCCAAGCCTCAGGAAACAGAATGGTCTCTGGACGTAAAATAATTCTGTTTTATTCTGGATCAAGTCCCGGAACTGCAAATCGATCTATTTGCGACGAGCTT